>NC_081177.1:6735499-7035499 GCF_012432095.1 Onychostoma macrolepis
TTTAACCAACTTTTGATGCACAAAAGCAGCCTATGAATTCTAGATGTCAGCTTTCTAATAGCAATTCATAATAAGTTTCAAACAGTGTCTGAGATGATTACTTACATGGTTTTAGTTCTTGTCTGTTCAAGAGAAACTGAACCAAAAACTTGAAGTGCTGCAGCAAGTGAACAGTAAGTCCTGCTTTAACCAGCTCGTTGCTCAACCTGTTGTTTGTCTCCACAGCAGACGAGATATTTATACTACATCTCCATCTCCTCCCCATCCACAGCTCATAGCTGAAGAGTGTGAGTAATTGTTCTCTTAACAAAGAGATGAAAGGATTTTGAGTTATGTTAATTTTTACTAATTAATGGGACAAATTAACATCTTAGTTTAATTGTTCTGAACTTTTAAACTTTAAACTTTGAGTCATTTTCTAATAATTTTCCAGATTAAAACTTGTCTACACCAGACGTGAGTGAAGCGAATAAGATGTAGACAACAGTAGTAAAACTAATATGATCATATACTCAATATTCTCATTCTCAGTCATTCTTACAGTATATCTTGAATTGGAGTATATATATATATATATATATATATATATATATTAGTATTCTCCCAAAGATATCATAAACATTCTGTAAGTAAAGTATGTCTGTTTATTTCTTACTGACACTGTTTGTTAATCTTGTTATATTGAGAGATGCTAGGCAGAAAATATATATATTTTTAATTATTATTATTATTTTATTCTATAACATACATTTGAAAGAACAGAGCTCCTTTCAACATAGAGATTAAATAAGAGGTTTAAGGCAAAATTAGCTCTGATACATACAGTAATAGTGGATTATTGGATTATAGTTAAGAGTCCATTATTCTTACATTTATTTCTCATGATTTTCTGAACAAGGATGACTCTTTGATATATGACTGTAAGGCAGTTATTAAATAGAATGACTCATAAAATTGGAAAGCAGAGTATGGAAATTCACATGCAAGAGAATTAATGAAAAATTATGTTAAATTGCCATGTTTTAAACTTTAATTTCTTTTTTTACTTCCCCTTTTTCCTGACAGAAGATAAAATGTTGCTTCAGGCCCCTACAGCGGCCCCTGAAGTAATGAGGAAAGAGATGTCTCTTATTTGAAGTGGAGGTAAGGAATATGATTTTGTAACTTCAATTCAGTATGTACCTTTGGATTAAATGTATCAGCTATATTATAGAAGGGATTGTCAAGCATGTCATGATTTATTATTATTATTTTTTTTAATATAACATAATTGTTCATCATCCCCGACCTGAACCTCATGCTCCACCCAGAAGACATATGAGAAAATAAGGAGAAATAGCCTTAATAAGGCCAATTAAATCAAAATGACCCAAAATCATCCATAAGTCATCAGTCCAGTACATTTTTAAAGGATCAATGATTCTACAAGGATTTAAGAAAATTTATATGACATAACTATAATGTGTTTAGTGATTCTGGTCCAACATGACAGAAAACAGCAAAAGCTCCATCCATCCATCCATTTATTTTTGAAAGCACATGTTCAATAGCTGTTTTTGGCTTGTGCAGGGATCATGACTGGATGATCAGAGATGTGCTCCTCCACCTCCTCCCACCAGAGACCCTACAGTCTCAGATGAAGACTTCTACAGCCTCATTCTTCACTTCCGGGTCAAATGGATAGATGAGCAGAGAGTCATCTTACCGTCAGACACAAGACCCCTTCAGAACAATCCTGACTGACATGTTCTTTATGAAGCCAGAATATTATTTTAGGACCTTGCAACCTCACTGAAGTCTTACTCATGAATCATTGCCTTGTTGAAAATCAGAGCCAACAAGATGATTTCTCTTCTCACTTAACAAGATTTTTGAAGGAGGAGATGCATGAAGTTCTTTTATTCTCGCTACTACCATGATCTGAACTGGATTCAGACGTTTCTGTGCAGAATATATACTTATATTCAGACCAAGACCGAACTCTCTTTCTCAGGGATTCAGTACAACATACTGAATGCATTTAATTTACCTGGATAGACTTAACCAGCGGTAGATAATGTCAGACCATTTTATATATATTTTTAAGACTATTGTATCAGTTCTGTTTTGATTCTTTCTTTGACTTGAAATGTTTTATGTTATCTTTTAAGAGCAGCGAAGCAATGCTCTATATTAATATTTTGAGGTTTTAGAAACGAGCAGTCTGCAAAAGTTTGGATTTATGTAAATATAAAATTCTATGTTCTGGAAAGTATATAAGACAAGAATGTATTACTAAATTTAAATGACAAGAGGGGAATAAAGCCTAATTTTAATAGATCCTGCTCAAGTACACATCACAAGCTGACACAGTTTAGTATGCTGGAAATATTTTATTTGAAGCTGAAGCTACACAGGACAGAGTAACCCACACCATGGAACAATTACTTGAGTTTCCAAATGAGAAAAACAAATTGTTTAATGACTGTTTAGAATGACATTTGTAATCTCTCAAACTCATAAATGCCAATTCCCCCTCCCCCCAAAAAAAAACCAAACAAAAAAAAAAAAAATCAGAAAAGAAGACAACAGTGTCTTGTATAAAGCATAAGTGCAATTGTCCTGCATCATGACTAAATGCACTGTGAGAAGTTTAATGTTTACAGCTTGTAGGTTAAGAGAAACTAACAGTCGTTTTCTAATTCTGCAATTCTGTTCTATGTTAGTGCTTTATATTCAGCAGAGCCGTGACATTTCCTTGACCTTTGTTTTAGTAATTTGATTGGTTTAACAGTGCTGTTTGACAACAATGTTGGCGCATCCATGCACCTGAGTGAGCTGAGGAGAATCAAATGAGGCCAGAAGTTTATGTGAGCCGTGACACTTGGGAATGAACTTCTCCGTCAGGCACACTGTGGCATGGCCTGCAATGTCACTGTGAAAGAAAGAAAAAGATTATTTAATACTACTGTGATTATTATATTGTACCTTTTTTTGGATTAAATTATCACTATCTAGCAATAATAATTTATATAATTAAGTGAAAATGAAAAAGAATAATACAACATGAATGTATTATTTGTGACCCTGGACCACAAAACCAGTCAAAAGGGTCAATTTGTTTAGATTTGTACATCATCTGAAAGCTGAATAAATAAGCTTGATGTATGGTTTGTTATGGTAGGACAATATTTGGCTGAGATACAACTATTTGAAAATCTGGAATCTGAGGGTGCAAAACAATTTAAATATTGATAAAATTGCTTATTCTTAGCAATGCATATTACTAATCAAAAATTAAGTTTTGATATATTTACAGTAGGAAATTTACAAAATATCTTCATGGAATATGCTCTTTACATAATATCCTAATGATTTTTGGCATAAAAGAAAAATCAATCATTTTGACCCATACAATGTATTTTTGGCTATTGCAACAAATATACCCAACGACTAAAGACCGGTTTTGTGGTGCAGGGTCACATTTAATTAAAAAATTAATGGAATTCATTTTACCCATAGTTGATAACTCTGGCATGTGGCAGTCCAAGTCCCGCTAAGCGGAATACACTGTTCCTCAGGACACAAGGCAGTGGATTCTGGAAAGTGACTTGCACTTCTTGACGCAAGACAGCATCACATACAGGCTGAGAAGAACCACATACAAGACAAAATTTAGCACTAAATGATTTCAAACAATCAAAAGATTTATCAGTTGAACCATAACTTTGAACTCACAGCGATAACAAGGTCTGGTGTGCGAAGTCTGAACGCAGCCACGTGTCCAAAGAGGTTGAGCATCAGTGAGGCGTGATCCACCAGGTGTTCCTTATACTAGTCGTAACTCAGGGTCCAATCCAGAGGTCTGCCTATATTGGTTAAACGTGACAAATATTGAATTAATTATCAGGTCTCTTTACCCATAAGCTATGTTATAGCAACTGGGTGGTCTCATCTATTGCAACTGTTACAATTTTTTTTTTTTTTTTTTTTAATTACTCACATTCAGAGGGATTGAGCTCAATGCATGTGTGGTCTCTCTTCAGGAAGGTCTTCCTGACTCCGGTGCATCTACAATCATCTTCTCAAAACTTTTTCTCCTCGTCTAGTCTGCAGGAAGTCTTACGTGTGTTGGTGATTCCAGCAAAGGCCAAGCTCTGTCCATATTTGACAGGTATTCCTCCACATTTGTAGTACTGTTTCAGGATGGCACTGCTGCCGCACCAGGATGCCGGAGCAGTTCCATCTCCATAGCAGTTTGACCAGTTACCCACCAGTACACCACAGTCTTTGTTGGCAATAACCTGACAAGGAGAGATGATTAAAACTATTTTATTTTGAATGCAGAAACCACACTCAGAAGAGAACAAATCGGACAATTGTAAAGGCTTTCCAACATGAAATCAGGGTATTGATGAGAAGAAAATGAAGACTCACCATGTCAGACACCACTCTGGAAATGTTAATGGGGCTTCTCCATCCTGAGCAAGGTGTACAGCTCTTCTCCAACACATACATACATGCAGGCAAGATTCCCTTCTCAAACTAAAAATCAGACAGAGGAGAGAGGAAATTGACGAATTTGCCATGCTGTGTCTTGTAGAGTAGAGCTTATTCTGTAGAATTATATTTCAGATGCTTCAAGAGAAATGGAATGTGAAAATAAATTTCCAGCAGAAACCCCAATAATTATGCACATTTTAATGCACACCCTTGTTATTTATGGGGTCACATAGACACTAGAAAAATAACAATTTTGTTGTTTGTGCCATTTTCTTGTGACACACTATTCCCACTGAAATCAGTGGATTCACAGCGGCTCTCTGACATAATGTTAACTAATGTGTATGCACTTTTGTAATGTATGAGTGAAAGTCTGGCTCTTACTTGACCAAAGTTCCATGTTTTGCAGGCAATCTGCTGCTTAGTTCCATAGTAGATTCTGCCTATGTCATTCAGCACATACTCAACTCTCTGAGTTCATACTTGACTAACTGGGGCCCAGGTCAGGAACCAGACAGGCTGGCTACCGACCATCTGCTAGCCGCCTTACATCACAGAAGTCATTTAATTCTCAGCATATAGAGACTCTTTCACCAAGACATCACACTATAGAGACTGTGTCTGTTCCCCAAACTAGAAAATACAGAAAACGTCCAAACCAAAGTAAAAGTAACAATTTAATTGATGTTCAGCAAATAAAAAACAGATTTAATACAGATAAACAAATGATAAAGCTTGGCTTATTGAATATTAGATCCCTTTCTATAAAAGCACTTTTTAGATGTGCTTTGTTTGACAGAAACCTGGCTAAAACCAGATGATTATATTACTTTAAACAAGTCTACCCCCAGGCGCCCAGATGGCACTAGGGACGGGGGGAACATGACCCCCCGAGATTCATAGTGACCCAATCTGTCCCCCTCACTGTCTTTATGAAATGCGATGATTAATCGGTAAACAGAGGATTAATCAAGGTTTCCGCTATGTACATTAGCCTAAGTAGTGGCGGCCCGATACACCGCTCCTTAAACGTGCACTGAGGAATTTTTGAAAAACGCTTTTGACCGTAATGCCTGACCGAGTCCCAAAACACACTTGTAGCCAATCAGCAGTTAGGGGGCGTGTCTTATACTGATAGAGAGAAGAGAGCACTCAATTTGAGTGCACAGGATGGATATTAGCAGATCAACTATAGATAGAGAGAGATGGCAGATAAAAAAAGAGGAAAATATCAGAGAAACAAAACATTAAAAAGAAGGGTTACGATTGTGATATCTGTTGGTAACTCTTGTTAGCTGTTTAGGCATACTAGATTAAGAGTCCAAAGATATTAGTAAAGACATGACACACAAGAACTAGGGGTGGGCGGATCGATCCTAATATCGATAATTTCGATACCAACATTGGCATCGGTATCGGATCGATACTAGCCCGATTAGATCGATACTTTAGGTTAATTTTCTCTCCTCTACACTTAATATATTGCTTAATACATTCAACAAAGAATAGACTTGTCTCTGTGTTTGTATACTGCTATTTTCACGTCTCGTATGCAAACATTACTGCTCCTCCCCTGCTTTAGTGTTTTGTTATGCCATTACTTGACTCCAAGTGGATATTATTGGCTACAGCGAGAGATGGAACGGTAGAAATTCGCTACTGTGGCAACAGCACCAAACTTATTCACCTTTTTCAATGTGGAAGTAAGCTTTTTTCATAGACTGAATGTGCGAGACTTCCACTTCATTAGGCATGGTAGGGAAATCATGAGAAAAATAACAGTGCAATAAACGGTAAAATTGTGCTATCCACCGTGTGTTTATAATTAAGACAATTCATTAAAATAATATGGTAAGAAACACCAGTTTGCAATACCAAGCAAGCAGCAAAACGAGCTGTTTTGTACAGTTAAAAATTGCTGGAAGCGGATGAGACTGGAAGCCAGACCCATTAAATTTACAGAATTTGGCCTTTTTATACAGTATTACTGTCTTCAACCATTAAGCCACATTGTTTTGTTTTTTCTTTATAAAGGTTTTCTATCAGAGGAAAACACTTAACATGCATGCACTTTGCGTTCATATCCTGGGCTGCTTGCCTGCATATAGTTTGCATCATCAGTATACTGAGTTGGCCTTTCAATATTACTTTCTTAATGCATTAGGCCACATTAAGTTAAAAAAAAATTGTATAACTCTTTTCTATGGGAGGAAAATGCTTAAAGGGATACTCCACCCCAAAATGAAAATTTTGTCATTAATCACTTACCCCCATTTCGTTCCAAACCCGCAAAAGCTTTGTTCGTCCTCGGAACACAATTTAAGATATTTTGGATGAAAACCGGGAGGCTTGTGACTGTCCCATTGACTGCCAAGTAAATTACACTGTCAAGGCACAGAAAAGTATAAAAAACATCGTCAAAATAGTCCATCTGCCATCAGCGGTTCAATCTGAATTTTATGAAGCGACAAGAATTCTTTTGTATGCAAAGAAAATAAAAATAACGACATTTATTCAACAATTCGTCTCCTCTCTGTCTCTGTGTGTCAGTGTAGCGCCATTTTGGAGAGCATCCGATGGACACAAAGTGCTATGTATAGAAATGTATATTATACTGTATATAAATTGCGGGTATCAGGGAGCCACTTTTATGCCTGGCATTAAAACTTCTTTTGAATGCACGATCGCTTTTTAGTTTCACTTTCGAGATTTGCGATCGCACGTACTCTGTTTATACTATGCAGCGGCAGTACCACACATTTTACAAGATTAGATTGTCAGTGGTGCTGAAGATGTGCACATCATTCGCCATCGTCCTTCCTTACTCTGTTTATGTGGTAAGTGAAATTTTATGTACTGTAATGTACACCCATCTTGGTCCCCGGCCCCCAGTTAAAAAATCTCCATCTCCACCCCATCCACAGCTCATAGCTGAAGAGTGTGAGTAATTGTCCTCTTAAGAAAGAGATGAAAGGATTTTGAGTCATGTTAATTTTTACTAATTAATGGGAGAAATTAAGATCTTAGTTTTTATTGTTCTGAACTTTTCAACTTTAAACTTTGAGTCATTTTCTAGTAATTTTCCAGATTAATACCTTGTCTGCACCGGATGTGAGCAAAGCGAATAAGATGTAGACAACAGTAGTAAAACTATACTAAATATTCTCAATTTTATTTAGTCATTCTTACAGTATATCTTGAATTGGAGTATATATATATTAGTATTCTCTTAAAGATATCATAAACAGTCTGAAAGTAAAGTCTGTCTGTCTATTTCTTACTGACCCTGTTTGTTAATCTTGTTATATTAAGAAAGCATATTAAGAGATGCAAGGCTTTTTATTATTTTATTCTATAAAATACATTTGAAAGAACAGAGCTCCTTTCAACATAGAGATTAAATAAGAGGTTTAAGGCAAAATTAGCTCTGATACATACAGTAATAGTGGATTATTGGATTATAGTTAAGAGTCCATTATTCTTACATTTATTTCTCATGATCTTCAGGACAAGGACGACTCTTTGATATTTGACTGTAAGTCAGTTATTAAATAGAATGACTAATAAAATTGGAAAGCAGAGTATGGAAATTCACATGCAAGAGAATTAATGAAAAATTATGTTAAATTGCCATGTTTTAATCTTTAATTTATTTCCCCCCCCCCCCTCTTTTCCTGCATTTCCTTTTAGTTTACTTCTTACAAGAATGAGACCATTGTACCAGTCGCCCTGAGACAATTCAGATGATACCAAACATGACTATAAATATCACTTGCATTAATGTAGAAAATTACAATCTACTATTGACCATTTTGAGCAGACTGAGTAGAAGGAAGGATGGGTGAAGGGATTTAAGAATAAACATATTGAATTTTCCTGCACCTCCACTTTATGGGGTGTCTCGAAGATGTCCGTGCATGTTTGTACAGTCTGTTTCTCAGGAGATCAAAGTATCTGAGGTTCTTTTATCCTTACACTCCCCTATTTGACCCCAGTGGGTCACATTCAGATGAATCCGATGGGTCACTGTTAGGTGATTGTTCATCCTTGAGATGTTAACTCAAAACTGTCTTTGTAATGTTAGTAGCTGTAGAAGCCTTTAGAAAGGCCTTTGTATACACCAGTCTCAGCAGGTGCATGTAGCTTGAATTCAGCAGGTGGATGAACGGGTTCAGGGTTTCATCTGTCTGGTTGAGAACAACCTGTGTGTGTAGTTCATTGAATCAATCCAGGCCTTTTATTTCTTGACGAGTCGTTCCATCATGGAGAAACTTCTGTCTCTAGAGACACCTTCCCTAGGACTTTCTTGCCTCTTTTGTTGAATCTTGTCACTGTTTTCAGTAAACTTATAAATGGCATTTTATCAACCCATTACACTCTCCCCTGATTTTAGAGATGTCTCCGTACTTCTAGAACTAACTAGTTAGGTAATTACAGTTTTCACAAAAGGTGAACTATTAGGTTGTTGTTCCTGGTATGTATGTGCATGTTTTAGAATGTCAAGTGACTTCTATTCTTTCATGACTTTTTATCATTATTATTATTATTATTTTTTTTAGAAGGCCCATACTGCTGGCACTGGGTAGTGGTGTATGTCAGGTAGTACAGGGTAAGTCTGGACTGGATAAAGTACACAAGCATGCATCGCATTAGCTCCTGGTCTCCAAGCTTGGTGTGTAGGTTGGCCCATCTGATTGTATGTGAACACCTCCTTTGGCTTTACTGCACGTGTAGACCTGCGCAGGATCACATCTTCCTCATTCGCTGGCTGCTGCTGTGCTCCCAGGTCAGTATCCTCATCACTTCTCCTAGCTATGCAGTCATCCAGTTGTTCCTGAGGTTCCACAGATGGCAACGGGTTAGCCGGTTCTGGTTCTGGCATCACAAACTGGGGGTGCTGTGCATATGTCTCAAGGTTATCAGGCTCTGCCCTGTGGCATACCGGGTGAAACTCTGGTGCCGCTACTCGAAGGTGACTGTGTGGGTCATCGTGGGACTGTTTGAGAATTACTTTCTTTCTTTCATATACTGGTACTGGTCTGGGATTACAGGCATATCCTTCTTCGTCCCCAGAATCACTGGCTTCATTCTCCAAGGTATCAGACATTAGAGGCCGGCTGTTCATATGGTGTCGTTTCTGTCTTTGCTGTTTCCATGTCTGATTGTCCTGACCATCATGTTCAAGTGGCAGATCGTTCACAGGCAAAAGGAGATTACGGTGCAGAACACAGAGGGTGTGGTCACCAGCTTGAATTTGATATACAGGACTGTCTCCCATCCTCTCAACAACACTGTGAACTTTGTTCTCCCAGTAAGGACGGAGTTTACCGGGTCCACCTCTCTCGGACAGGTTGCAGACAAGCACGCGATCACCTGGCTGAAGCACAATTCCTCTGACACCACGGTCATAGTATTTTTTCCCTTTTGCAGAGCAACTCTTACTATTTTCAGAGGCGATCTTATATGCCTGCTGCATCCGGGAAGCCCACTTCTGCAAATATTCCTAATGGGTCTCAGTCTGTGGCTCAGGTTCAAGGTTAAAAAGCAAATCAACGGGTAAACGTGGGGCTCTTCCAAAGAGAAGAAAAAATGGTGAATAGCCCGTGGCTTCATGCTTCGAACAATTATATGCATGGACTATGTGTGGTAAGTGGTCTTTCCACTCAGATTTATTTTCCTCTGATAGCGTTCGGAGCATTTGAAGCAGTGTTCTATTCAGACGCTCAACGGGGTTCCCCTGCGTGTGATAGGGGGTCGTTCGAGAATGAGTAATGCCAGCCAGTTGCTGAAGTCGTTGGAACAAGTTATTCTCGAACTCCCGGCCCTGATCATGATGAAGCTTTTGTGGATACCCAAAGTCAGAAAAGTCGTAGAAAATCTTTTCTGCGGCTGTTTTGCCCGATTTGTTCCATGTTGGGTAGTCCTGGGCAAAGCGGGTGAAGTGATCTATGAGAACTAAGATATTCTCGTAGCCTCCCTTACTTGGTTCAAGATGGAGATAGTCGACAGACAATAGCTCAAATGGGACACTAGTTGTGATTGAGCCCATTGGTGCCTTTTCAGGAACAGTGGGTCGCTCTTTCTTGATACATGGGCATTGGCGGATGACATAATCTTCTATGTCACACTGCATGAAAGGCCAATAAAACCTTTGCCTTGCCAGGTGGATGACTTTGTGCGCCCCGACATGCCCCATGTCATCATGAAGGTGTTTGAGCGCAAGAGACTTGAGAGAGTTAGGGAGAACCAGTTGTCTATGTTGTCCTGTTTGTCTGTATAAGATTCCCTTATCAAGTCTAAGTTTGTTCCATTTGTGCATCAGTCGTCGCGTAGTTGATCCCATGTGTCTCTTGTCTTTGTCACTGGGGTTCCATCCTCTCTCTTTCAAATTAATGACCTCACAGATGGAAGTATCTTCCCTTTGGGCAGATTGAATGTCTTCAGAAGGAAACATGGGTGTGCTGGCAGGAAGATCAGCAGCATCACTATAACCCAGCTGAAGGGCCGCAACCCATGGTACTTCTTTTTCTTTCTTTGCTTTATCTCACTGCCAAATGGCAGAAATAACATCCGGAGGTAAAGCCTCGGAGTATTCTCGGATGTGGTCCTGAAACTTCAACGGAAACCGTGATAGGGTGTCGGCATCGGTGTTGGACTTGCCTGGCCTGTATTTTATGGTGAAGTGAAAGTCAGCCAATTCACCCACCCAACGATGCCCAACAGCACTCAACTTGGCGGTACTCAGGATATAGGTAAGGGGGTTATTATCCATGAATACTGTGAACGTGGGGGCATAGTAGAGGTAATTGCGAAATTTATCGCAGATGGCCCATTTTAGAGCGAGGAACTCCAGCTTGTTGGAATGGAGGTGATAATTCTTCTCAGCAGGCAAGAGCGACCTTGAGCCATAGGCAATTAAGTGCAATTTTCCCCCCTGTTCCTGATAGAGTACAGCCCCCAGCCCCCTCATTGGATGCGTCTGTGTGAAGGACAAAAGGTAAATTAAAGTCTGGGTATGCCAAGATAGGAGAGGAAGTCAACATGTCAACAAGGCGGGCAAACACAGTGCTGTGTTCAGAAGTCCACTGAACTGGTGTCTTGGACGGTAACTGACCCTTTTTTACACCCAGTTTAGTTGGCCTAGTTTTGACAGGATTCTCCCCGTTCTCACCAGGACTCTCTTGAAGCTATTCTGGAAAAATCCTGAAATGAATGATCAATAGTAGCCCAAAAAGCCCAATAGAGTTCTAACTTCTCCAACATTCTTTGGTTCTCGCTCTTTCCATTGCAGCACTGCTTCCAGGTCTTTGGGATCGACTTGAATGCCTTCACTTGTAACTAGACGCCCCGCATATCTCACCTGATGTTCAAATAATTCACACTTCTTTGGGCGTAATTTCACACCATGTTTCCATAAGCAGCAGAAAACTCTCTTTAAGTCTTTGACGTGGTCCTGAAAGGTTTTGGAAAAACAGAGAACATCATCTAAGTATGGGAAACAGCACTCATCCCTCAGGCCATTCAGCACACCTTCCATACATCTTTGGAAAGCTGCCGGCGCATTGGTCAGGCCAAAGGGAAGGCGGATCCACTCATACAATCCCCAAGGTGTGCTGAAAGCCGTCAGATGCCTAGAGTTCTTCTCGACAAAGCCCTGGTGATATGCACTGCCTTGGTCTAATATGGAAAACCATGAGTAACCTCACAGATTATCCAATAGGTCCTGAATACGTGGAAGGGGGTGGCGGTCTGGGATCGTTTTACTATTTAGTCCATGGAAGTCCACACAAAGATGTAGGCTCATATCTTTTTTTCTTACGCAAACCACGGGGGAGGAGTAAGGTGACATGGACTTCTGAATCCACCCATGATCAAGCAGCTTTTGAACATATTCCTTTACCTCTCTATACAAGGGCTTTGGGACCGCATTGTAGGACTTTTGGACTGGTGTATCATCTTTTAAGCAGATTTTGAGTTGCAGGTCAGGGATGCAACCAATATCTGTGTCATCCCTAGCAAATACATCAGACTGCTCAAAAAGCATCTCTTTGACTATTTTCTGTTCATCCTCAGCCAGATGTGATAAGTCAACTGGAGGGTGCCATTTATCTTTATTTGAATGCACAGAAGGATTCCTATTTTTTTCAAGGTTTTGCAGATAATCAGTCCTTAACTGAACTGAGCATGATTGGGGAGTATCATGGCTTTTGGACTCAGAAATGACAGTGGACTGTTGGATGGGTTTAAGATCAACGACATCTTCGAGTGTGCCAAGAATGGTCCTCTGTGGCAGGTAGACAGCATGTTTAGTGGAGTTCTGGACTGGAACTTTGACACATTTTGACAATCCCCCAGGAACATCCACTAAAGCTGGAAACAGCTCTAAACCATCAATGCAGTCATTCTCCACAATAGGCTGAAACAGCATGGTCCCACCACTTGACCATCCCCGAATCCGACACTTAACTTCCCGAATCTGTCCAGCGGGTATTGTTACACCTTTCTTACCAATATTGTGCTGTGATGTCTCAGCCAGAGTTATCTGCTGGAGAGCCAACACTAATGCTTGTACAGTAGATGTACTGATGCCTAAAGCTTCTTCCAAAATGGTAGAAACATCAACTTTTTCATCCTGACAGGCATTTTCTTTTATGGTCTCGGCTATGACATTGCTACCTAAAACAGGACAGCTACAGTTCCGACTGATTAAAAGGGGGACTCTGATAGACATGTGTCCATGATTCTGGCTACTGATCTGGAGGTAAACTTCAGCCACCGAACCTTCAAGAGGCACCTCAGTGCCATTAACTGCAGTTATCTCCAGGGATTGACTAGCAAAGAGAGATTCAAGGGGCTGTATTTTGACAGTAGGCAATTCTCTCTCTATCCACACCTTTCCTACCATTGTCACCTGAGCCCCGGAATCCAGCAACATTTGAAGAGGTACACCATTAACTGAAGTCGAAACCATACATCGCTTGCCAATAAGCTGAGCTACTCGTCGATTTGGGTCCACCTGACATTGTGGTTTTGATTGTGGATGCCTTGGGATTTTGGGATTGTGGTTGAGGTCACAGGCTGCCCCTCTCCAGTGACCTCTTCCCGTTTCCCGACAGCTTACATTGAAGACAGCCAATAGCACTATGACCAGCTTGTCCACAAATAAAACAGTGGGAACAGGTCATATTGCCCTTCTGGACACAGTCGTGTCATTTCCCTTTTGTCTCAGCTGCTGGTTGAGGACTAGTAGTAGGTGTGCTCTTGTCTATTGATTCCATAGTCTCAGCGGATGTTGTAAGATGGGCTAGATGCTTAGTTAATGAAGACACTTGGGCTGTCAGTTCCTTGATAACATCACGATTAGCCTGTAATTCAGAGTCAACTTTTGTTTGTCTATTCTGGTCAGTTAGCTCACCTGAGTCATGTCGAACTGAATTCATAGTCACTGGTCTTGTTTTAGCTACTGTGATCAGTCATTTTAAACGTCCCTCTTCCTCGGAGGTAGACTAAGTCACTTGTTCCAATAGGAAGTCGTCACTAACTTGCATGTCTGAACGGAAGGGTTTAAGATCATGTCGTACATAGATGTTTTTCTCATTCAAACCCTGGTAAATGGTATGAAGGAAAGTGCCCTGAACCAATTTTTTGTCATAGCTGAAATCAACACCTGGTTGCTGGGACTCAAAAATAACTCATTGCTTTAGCCCCATAACTCTGTACAGAAACTGTTGTGGACTTTCTCTGTCTTGCTGCCTAGCATTACTCAGTTCTTGAAAAAGCTCAGTTACATTTTTGTCCCTGATGTGTGACCGCAGAAATCTCTTTAAACCTTCTACAGTAAGGTCTTCTTTATTACTCAGCATTTCCCTGAAAGTACCTGGTTTGGTTATCTTCAGGACAGTTCTGATTATTTCTGACTCGCTAAAACCTTCCTGCAACCCCTCATCCATTTGTTTACTCAAACTGTTGTAAGAGATATCAGAACCTGCATCGGAGATTTGACCACCATGTAACTTAAATTCTCTGTGTGGTAACAAAGCTGAAACATCAGACAATCTTACAACATGATCAGAAATGTTAGATGATGAGTTCATCCTACCCGAAGCAGCAGCACCGATGTGGCTGGGCATACCAGCCATTGATGAGGTGTCTCTTCCCTGAAACGATCGCATGCGAGTGTCTCTGTCCATATGTAATGGTTGTGTGCGAGTGTCTCTGTCCATATGTTATGGTTGTGTGTGAGTGTTTCTGTCCATATGTAATGGTTGTGTGTGAATGTCTCTGTCCATATGAGATGGTGGTGTATGAACTTCTCCATCGTCATCGGTTGTAGTGTGACCATGGTGGTGTGTTGGTGAATCCCCCATCAAAACAGGTGCAACATTACCAGGTTCAGCGGCTCTGGTGTCTGGAGCTGATAGCACCTCATTGAGTAGGTCAAAAAGGAGAAGAAGTTGACTCATGCCCTCATCTTCAGCAGCTTTTAGTTTCTCACTTCTGATGTAGTCGACAATCAGGTCATACAGTTCAGGTTCACTGAGATCTGCATCATGGTAAGTTTCACGGCCATCATCTATCGAACTTGCAACAGTCTGCAGCTGAATAAGACTCAAATCTGAAAGTTTCTTTTGGATCTTGAAGACCAGCACCCGGCGTTGGCTTAAGGTAGTCATCTTGATGCTTCACCTGTGGCAGTTGTTCTCTGGATGACACTTAACACAGCACACGACGAGCCCCCAATTGTTACCGGCCTCAGACCTAGGGGATATCTGGGCCAGTAGCAAAGGATACACAGGCGTTATGCACTGTGGATCGGTGAATAAACTGTGAAAAACATGAGAGGACAAAGAAGTTACGTCTTTCCACAGCGGCAGTCAGTTTATTACTGAGCCCGCCGATCAGGGGGAAATAAATCTCTTGCGTCTTCCACGAGCGCCTGATGTGCCATCTATTGGCATGGCGGTGTAATGCCGCAAAGATATACTGTTTTACCTTAATTAGAAAAGTTCTAATTTCGTAAAAAAAACAAACAAAAAAAACAGGTATACACTAATACACATATATGTCCTATTTGTGTGAAGCTATGTGGTTCTGTTAGTGTGAAGATGGACAATAGATCTTTAGTGGAGTACCACGTTTTGGATCTAAGCTATCATTGTCTTCTGTGATGTAGTGTTCAGACTGGTTAGTCTAGATGAGGTGATGATGCAATGGTGTGTGCTCTGTGCTCTGGGAGATGGACGGAGTCTAATCCATAACAATCTGTGTTGTAAAAATGTAGTTCCGGTGCTAATTCGGGAAGCCATGTAGATATTTGTGTAGTTATGTTCTACTGTGAGGTGTGAATGGCCTCTTGAAGTGTCGTCACACCCATCTCCCACAATTTCAGGTTATGTTCTAACAATTCCGCTGTCCTGGCTCGATGCAGATGGGACCAGGAGCCTTCCTGGTATCTGACCTCCAAGGAATTGCAGTGGTCAACCTGAGACAGAAACAAATAACCACAGTTAGTTTTGAACTTCTCATCAGTGTCACGTTCAGACGTGGAATTACTTTAACTGCATCATCATCATGTATTGTAATTTTAATTCCAGATGTCTCATGAAACTGAGTCTCGTTGGTAAGATCTGAATTACTGCTGCTGTTTCAGTACAGTCTGAGTGTGTAACACCTGATGCTGCTCTTGCAGTTGAGCCTTCACAGTCTGCTGTGTCATGAGCATTAGAGACCCCAATTCTGCTGGGGGAAATTTCTAGATTAATTGGTGTTTTTATCACCCATGTCGTCATGAACTCCAATGGACCAATGTCCATGGCTTTAGTTGCAGTTGCTCTCATTACAGTCAGATCTGTGGGCAGAGATGTGCTCACCTGTTTCGGTGTTGCCTGTTTGGCAATTGTTGTTTTTGGTGTTGTTCACACATGCAGATCTCTGTGGCACATAAAGTCTTCTGGTATTTTGGTCTGATGATTTAGTGTTTTACACCTCCCTTTCGTTATTTTTCTAGTAAATTTAGAAGATTAAATGGTGTTGTGTGGCTGCATTCAGCTGTGGTTAATTGCAAATGCTATTATGCTCCAAACAAAGGAAGTTGTGATGTACATTTGATCCTGCGGCTGTAACAGGGAGCTAGCATAGGAGCGTGGGTATGAGGTGTGATCTGGCTCAAAACACTTCCACATCAATGTTTTTTGTTCAGGAGCAAAATAATGAGCAAAATTCAGAGCTACTGAATCCTGCATTGAAATTTGAATGTTTAGATATTAATGTTAACCACTCTTTCTGATCATATTCAATTTTTAGTTGGTGTTCCTCAGCGAAGGTTGAATTGGTTCGCTATCACTTGTGTCACACTATTGAAATGAAAACACACCTCCCTTTTGGCACTGAGTAGTGGAACAATTTATAATTCTAAGGGTTAGTCTATCACCTTTCTCCACATAATGCCATGCTTGGCGATTATAATATAATGTGCATTATAATGTGATTTATAATATAATTATATTATATTAAATTGGTATAAATTTAAATAATATTATTTCTGGTCTCTGGAGTCTTTGGAATAACATAGCTGTCAATGTGTTTGTTTTGGATAATATTTTCTTGTGATTTGGCCCTGTAGTCACAGCAGTACATACATGTACATTGTAAGTATAACAGGTCAGGCTTAAAGCCATTGAGGGATTCTGTAGTTGTTAACATCCAATGGCTGCAGGCACATGCTGAGTACATGGTCAAATCATTACTCGTGTGAGAAATTTACAATTTGCAATAAGGGCTAATTTTTCACAAATTGCATTCTCATGTCAATTCATTTGAATATGAAAATGTGATGAGGAGCTGGGCAAGCTCAGAGCTGATGTAATGCACAATCACTGTTTTTAGGTTTTTAAGGTTTGTTTATTTAATGTAGTCTGAAGGCCCAGTAGCCATTTGCTTGATATAAGGTGTGATATGCTTAATAGTGTGTTACTATTTGGCCATAAACACCTCCCATGCAACATGGAGAAAAACATGAGCCTTCTGAGTGGGGTGTGCCCTCACACTCAGCTTTGAGCCACTCTCAGAAACAAAGGAATTTGTTTTATAAAATCATCACTTTCAATCTGTGTATCAGTTTCAGATTTGTAAGCTTATCATCTATTGTTTGACTGCAGTCAAGGGGAGTTCTGCTTTGTAGTAGTTAGTCCTCAAGAGCTGAGGTATAATTTTGGCCTCAATGAAGCTTTCTTTGAAGCTCTTTTATCTGTGTTGTGAGTTTTATCACACTGTTTTGCCCAACTTGCTTTTCATATATAAATGTATCAACTTAAATTGCCTTCTATTTTCCCAATTGTTTATAAATTTAGACTTTTATTCTGTTTGTTCATTCTCATGAAAAAGTTGCTCATTTGTTGCAATGAAGCACATAAAACAATAGAGAAGGCAGTTTGCAGATTCAAATTTTAGCTTCTAATTTCTCTCTGTTGAGTACCAGAATATAATTTGGATGATGGTATTCTAATTTTAAGTTTCATCTCTTGTTGCTTAGGCAAACAAAGATATATTTCCATTTCAGAACAAGGGATGTCATTCCTTGTCTACGCTGCCACTATCATGTCCCTGATAAGTTGTTTTGTCTAATTCCTAACCCACCGGATCCGTTCTCCGTTCTCCGGTCTCCGGTCTAACAATATGAGCATTCCGGCTCATTCTACAAAAGTGTATATTTGGGGTGCGTCTGTCTTTCCCTCAATATTTCTACAAGGCAAATAAGAATTGACTTACCACAGCAGCTGGAGAAAGAGAAGGAGATGATCAAACCTCTTGTTCAGTGCAGTTCATATTGCGCTGAAAGGACGTCACTCGCTTGCTTAGGAGATCACGGAGGATGGTCACCACTTTGTAAGGTCCATGAATTTGGTCCAAGGACGGTATCCAATCGTGGATGAAGGTTTCCTGCGTGTTCGGTCTTTTCAGCGCGCAAAGTTATTAAATTTAGGTTAAATTCAAATCTGACTCCATTTTATTAACTAATCTGACTCCATTTTATTATGACCTTGAAATTAGGTTGAAAGGCAAATTGGTCATTTATCTGTCCCTAATTATTCTGACATTTGATTATTCTAGTTAATTCTTTAATTTATATTTACTCGTTCATTAGGAATCTATGTCGCTCAGGGTGTATCATGCCGGCCGATGTAAGTTACGTGTACCCCACGATCACAAACTCTCCAGTCTGATCATTAGTCAGAGGTTATGACTAACTATTTAATAGGTTGCCCATGCTTACCATTATTTAAATAGTGGTTCTGTTTAGCCCCCTACAGTCACCCATGTAACAACTTAGTTAAAGCTCAAACAATAATCAGAGGTTATGGCTAGCACTATGATACTTCAATAGTGTTTTTATCTAGCCCCCTATAGTTAGTATAACTGCATAACAACTTGAATAAAGCTTAGACAATAACCAGAGGTTATGGCTAGTACTATGAAATATGCCCAAACCATGCTAGTATTTAGATAGTATTTTACCTAGCCCCCCATAGTAGATTCAACTGTATAACAACTTAACTAAAGTCAAGCAGTTAGTCGGAAATCTATAATCTCACCTGATGTGCCCCATGCTCCATCTAACCTGAGATTTAGTATGTACTAACCCTGGACGCAGATTTGCAGTAACACATGCCTTCACTTAATCTACTTGAGAAAATAATTTCAGAGTAAGTCAGAATAAATTCAAATATAACAATTTATTATCAGTCAGGTAAATATGTATTATGCCAATTATACAGCCAATTCAAAGATATCAAATCAATACAAAACATCAAAATCTCAAAGATGAATCTAAGAGTAAGCATACCTGATTTGAGAAAAATACATAGTATGAAGTGTGCGAACACTTCATCCTATGGGCTCATTCCGGCTACAGAAGGCCCTGATCCTTTTGCAACATTTCCTTAAGTACCTCAGACCAGGACCAACATCCTCCAAGATGGAGACAGGAGCTAACAACTGGAATTTAACACCTTTTGGGACAGAAGGCAATTTTCATGAAAGACACTGGGAACTGACTATACCTCTACAGTGTGCAAAATATCTCTAAATTCTTAGGATCTGTATTACCTTTTAGTTTACTTATAAGAATGAGAATGGATGGATTTGACCAGCGGTAGATTATGTCAGACCATTTTATATATATTTTTAAGACTATACATAGTATCAGTTCTGTTTTGATTCTTTCTTTGACTTGAAATGTTTTATGTTATCTTTTAATAGCAGCGAAGCAATGCTCTGTATTAATATTTTGAGGTTTTAGAAACAAGCAGTCTGCAAAAGTTTGGATTTATGGAAATATTAAATTCTATGTTCTGGAAAGTATATAAGACAAGAATGTATTACTAAATTTAAATGACAAGAGGGGAATAAAGCCTCATTTTAATAGATCCTGCTCAATTACACATCACAAACTGACACAGTTTAGTATGCTGGAAATATTTTATTTGAAGCTGAAGCTACACAGGACAGAGTAACCCACACCATGAAACAATTACTTGAGTTTCCAAATGAGAAAAAAAAAAAAAAAAAGATTAATGACTGTTTAGAATGACATTTGCAATCTCTCAAACTCATAGATGCCAATTCCCCCCCCCCCAAAAAATAAAAAAATCAGAAAAGATGAAAAGACAACAGTGTCTTGTGTAAAGCGTAAGTGCAATTGGCCTGCATCATGACTAAATGCACTGTGAGAAGTTTAATGTTTACAGCTTGTAGGTTAAGAGAAACTAACAGCCGTTATCTAATTCTGCAATTCAGTTTTATGTTAGTGCTTTATATTCAGCGGAGCCATGACAATTCCTTGACGTTTGTTTTAGTAATTTGATTGGTTTAACAGTGCTGTTTGACAGCAATGTTGGCGCATCCATGCACCTGAGTGAGCTGAGGAGAATCAAATGAGGCCAGAAGTTTATGTGAGCCGTGACACTTGGGAATAAACTTCTCCGTCAGGCACACTGTGGCATGCCCTGCAATGTCACTGTGAAAGAAAGAAAAAGATTATTTAATACTACTGTGATTATTATATTGTACTTTCTTTTTTTTAATTTAAAAAATAATCACTGTTTAGCAATAATAATTTATATAATTAAGTGAAAATTAAAAAGAATGCAAAATGAATTTATTATTTGTGACCATGGACCACAAAACCGTCAATAAGGGTCAATTTTTCGAAATTGATATTTGTACATCATCTGAAAGCTGAATAAATAAGATTTGTATGGTTTGTTATGGTAGGGCAATATTTGGCCGAGATACAACTATTTGAAAATCTGGAATCTGAGGGTGCAAAAAAAAATTAAATATTGATAAAATCGCCTTTAAAGTTGTCCAAATGAAGTTCTTAGAAATGCATATTACTAATCAAAAGTTAAGTTTTAATATATTTACAGTAGGAAATATACAAAATATCTTCATGGAACATGCTCTTTACATAATGTCCTAATGATTTTTGGCATAAAAGAAAAATCAATAATTTTGACCCATACAATGTATATTGCATGGTACTTAAGGCTATTGCAACAAATATACCCAGCGACTAAAGACTGGTTTTGTGGTGCAGGGTCACATTTAATTAAACAATTAATGGAATTAATTTTACCCATAGTTGACAACTCTGGCATGCGGCAGTCCAAGTCCCGCAAAACGGAATACACTGTTCCTCAGGACACAAGGCAGTGGATTCTGGAAAGTGACTTTGACTGGCACTTCTTGACCCAAGACAGCATCACAAACAGGCTGAGAAGAACCACATACAAGACACAATTTAGCACTAAAAGATTCCAAACAATCAAAAGATTTATCAGTTGAACCATAACTTTGAACTCACAGCGATAACAAGGTCTGGTGTGCGCAGTCTGAAGCTGTACTGGGTGGCCAGAACCTGCTTAGTCTGAGTCACATGTCCAAAGAGGTTGAGCATCAGTGAGGCGTGATCCACCACGTGTTCCCTATACTCTTCATAACTAAGGGTCCAATCCAGAGTTCTGCCTATAGTGGTTAAACGTGACAAATATTGAATGAATTCTCAGGTCTCTTTACCCATAAACTATGTTTTAGCAACTGGGAGGTCTCATCTATTGCAACTGTTACAATTCTTTTTTTTTAATTACTCACATTCAGAGGAATTGAGCTCAATGCATGTGTGGTCTCTCTTCAGGAAGGTCTTCCTTACTCCGGTGTAGTACATGGCTGCAGCGTGGCTGTGGAGGGTGATGCTACGAGCTGAGCTGCAATTGTTTCTTAGATTGATGCAAAGCACGGCTTCTTTGCCAATATATGGTCCATCCCCTTTCAGGCTAACTTCACAGACAACATCCGCAGCACTGGGCAGTGGGTATGTAGATCTTCTTAAGCCATGACGAACAGCTGTTTCCAAAGCAGTTAACTTCTCAGAAGAACCTAATCAATGAAAGTAGAAGGAAAATTTAGAGAGGAATGAATCACAGAAGAAACACCAACCTTCATCACTAGTATAAGCACCATGGTGTTGAGAGCTGAACTGGATGTTTTAAGAGACATGCATGTGGTTTTTACCAAGTGGGTGTTTGTAGAGGTTTGTGATGTCTATACGTTGATCTGAGCCGATAGCCTTGGTGCTGATGCAGTGACCTACTACATCCTTCTCAACGTGGACAACACCAAATGTACCATCACATCTCCGCTGCCAGTAAACTTTATCATTATTCACCTAGAGCACAAAGAGACAAACAAGAATCATAAGTTATATGTCATTATAATCACTGTATGATACAATGGTAAGTTAAAGGAATTAACGCACTTCGGCGAAAATGAAGGGCGCATTATGCTTCATGAAGACCTGCCCGCTGCGGATCGCAGCAACAGAGGTGGGGCCGCAGCGGAATAAGCCCTGGCTGGTCAGTTGAGGAGTGGAATCAAGCACCTGCCAACCTCCGAAACCAGATGGTAGGTCTGATCTAGTCATCCAGGCCTCATTCCACACGTGGTAGTTCCTACATGGAAGAGAACATGAAAGAAATATAAACACATAATGCACATTCAGAGGAACTCTTTAGGACATCACAAACGGTAATGTCACTTACCAGATTGAATCACGGTTCATGTGGTCCATCAGCTGGAATTTCTCATCGAAATAGACGTCAGTTGTCAAACTAACATCAGTGTCATGAGCAGAAAAGAAGTTTGAAACTGGGCGAGCAGGAATACCCAAACACCTCAACACTACGAGAAAGAGAAGAAGAATATAAGTGCATTACATCTACAATCATTTTCTCAAAACTTTTTCTCCTCGTCCAGTCTGCAGGAAGTCTTACGTGTGTTGGTGACTCCAGCAAAGGCCAAGCTCTGTCCATATCTGACAGGTATTCCTCCACATTTGTAGTATTGTCTCAGGATGGCACTGCTGCTGCACCAGGATGTCGGAGCAATTCCATCTCCATAGCAGTTTGACCAGTTACCCATCAGCACACCACAGTTTTTGTTGGCAATAACCTGACAAGGAGAGATGATTAAAACTATTTTCACGAGTTCACACTTACATATAATAAACTGAGTAAAGGTTATGCATATTTGGTGTGCTGTCCAGGGAGAGGGCTCTGAGCTCGGTAATTACTCCCGAGCCCAGGGTACTCCCCCTGTCCAGGGAGAGGGGTCCGAGCTCGGCATTTAGCCCGGACCCAGAGCGTTCCCCCCGAGTGCTCCTCCCTGTGCTGGGGTAGAAACGGGCATGAAGGTGAGGAGTCAGGGTGGTGGAGGGATGCTGGAAGACGCGAGATATTGAAGGTAAGACTGCTTTGATTATTTATAGGGGTTCTCTCTCGTGCTGATTGGATAGGTGATGTAATTACTGATGATGAATTGGCCGTGTTAATTATCTGTACATACTGCTCCCTAATGCAGAAACCACACTCAGAAGAGAACAAATCAGAACATTGTAAAGGCTTTCCAACATGAAATCAGGGTATTGATAAGAAGAAAATGAAGACTCACCATGTCAGACAACACTCTGGAAATGTTAATGGGGTTTGCCCATCCTGAGCAAGGTGTACCGCTCCTCTCCAACACATACATACATGCAGGCAAGATTCCCTCCTCAAACTAAAAATCAGACACAGGAGAGAGGAAATTGAAAAATTTGCCATGCTGTCTCTTGTAGAGTAGAGCTTATTCTGTAGAATTATATCTCAGATGCTTCAAGAGAAATGGAATTTCAAAAGACATTTCCAGCAGAAACCCCAATAGGTTCCAACACTTTTAATGCACACCCTTGTTATTTATGGGGTCACATAGAAACTAGAAAAATAAAAATTTTGTTGTTTGTGCCATTTTCTTGTGACACACTATTCCCACTGAAATCAGTGGATTCACAGCGGCTCTCTGACATAATGTTAACTCAGGTGTAAGCACTTTTGTAATGAGTTAGTGAAAGTCTGGCCCTTACTTGACCAAAGTGCCATGTTTTGCAGCCAATCTGCTGCTTAGTTCCATAGTAGATTCTGCCCATGTCATTCAGCACATACTCAGCTCTCTCCGCCTCATCACTCAGGTACACACAGTCATCTGATAAAGAGAACATTGCACTTTAAGCAAATATTCAGGTTCATGATTATTTTAAAGTGTAATGAAACGCATACCTTTACACCAGGGGTTGAACAGCATGTAAATGTCATTTTCAGGAACATAAGGTAAAGTGAATCTGCCTCCTGCACAGTGTGTCACGACACTGAGTTGGTATCGTCCAACGCAAGCAGTCGAAAGAGAGTGCACAGACAGTCTGATTCGGTTTTGTACTCGTTCCACAATCTTTGCCCCCCAGCAGCCACTACTGAATTCTTCCACTATTGGAACGATCACATGTGTGCCGTCCCGGATGGATGGGATGTGACCTGTAAAACACACAGAAGAACAAGAGATTTCAATGATGGTAGAAATGTTGGTTCAGCTTCTCACGTTTTCTTCCTGTACATGTTATTTCTTGCCATGTTTCCGCATTCTTTGGTCATAACCAACCTAGTTTGAGCTCCAGGTGAAGCTTGTCAGAACTGGGATTGAAAGGACGGCACAGATCAACCCACATATTGAAAGACTGTCCTCTGCGGACGATGAGACGATCATCATGGAAAAAATGTGTGTGATGCTCCTGACGATTCAGTCCAGTCCTGCATGTGATAAGGTCAACCTTACTCACCCGGAGGAGAGCACCTGAGAAAATGAAAAAAAGCAGAAAACAGGTAATTTATTATCAAACAAATAAGTTATGAGTAAGAATAACACATTTCCCATCATGCACTGCAGAACAAAGAAACAGAAAACACAAAGTCTCTTACTCTCTACTCCACAGACTCGTGTGCCTGCGAAATCATCCACATATCCCTTGACAACAACTTCCTTTTTCTCATATTCATGGCTTGTAGTGACAGAGCTGCAAGAAGTAGTGTGTGGAGTAACGAAAGGAGTAGCGCATGAGTTAACATAAGGGCTGACGTATGAGTCAACACCAGAGTCAACATATGGGTGAGAATAAGAGATAGCGTAAGGGTTAACACCAGAGTTAACATATGGGTGAGCAAAAGACATAGCGTAAGAGTTAACACCAGAGTTAACATATGGGTGAGCATAAGACATAGCGTAAGGGTTAACACCAGAGTTAACATATGGGTGAGCATAAGACATAGCGTAAGGGTTAACACCAGAGTTAACATATGGGTGAGCATAAGAGATAGCACATGGGTTAATGGAAGGGTTGTTGTAAACCGATGAGTAGCATCCTGCTCTCCTGTAGTGATCGTCCTGCAGTCTAATGGCTGGGAAACGGCCAACGCTGCAGAGGCTTTTGCATGGGTTGTATGCAAAAGGCATGCTGCGCAAAAATGAAAGAAATGAGAGACATGAGTATGATCTGTAATCGGTCAGTAGATGGTTAATAAATTCATGAATAAGGTCTCTTTGTTCCTAAAAAAAAAAAAAAAAAAATCAGATCTCCAGTTTCTTTTTAAGCTGTTTTTACTGGACAGCAAAAACATATCATCCTAACATTAGTTTGGTTTCTTGAGAACATTAGGCTGTTCCCAAAAGGCACTTTTTTTTTTTTTAACTATATAACCATACAACCATAACTATATAATCATACCAGAAAAGAAAAGTCTTCAGAAATAATAATCCGCTAAAGATGTTGTTGGGTTTTTAACCAACTTTTGATGCACAAAAGCAGCCTATGAATTCTAGATGTCAGCTTTCTAATAGCAATTCATAATAAGTTTCAAACAGTGTCTGAGATGATTACTTACATGGTTTTAGTTCTTGTCTGTTCAAGAGAAACTGAACCAAAAACTTGAAGGTCTGCAGCAAGTGAACAGTAAGTCCTGCTTTAACCAGCTCGTTGCTCAACCTGTTGTTTGTCTCCACAGCAGACGAGATATTTATACTACATCTCCATCTCCTCCCCATCCACAGCTCATAGCTGAAGAGTGTGAGTAATTGTTCTCTTAAGAAAGAGATGAAAGGATTTTGAGTCATGTTAATTTTTACTAATTAATGGGAGAAATTAAGATCTTAGTTTAATTGTTCTGAATTTTTAAACTTTAAACTTTGAGTAATTTTCTAGTTATTTTCCAGATTAATACCTTGTCTACATCGGACGTGAGCGAAGCGAATAAGATGTAGAGAACAGTAGTAAAACTAATATGATCATATACTAAATATTCTCATTTTATTTAGTCATTCTTACAGTATATCTTGAATTGAGTGTATATATATATATATATATATATATATATGTATAATATATATATATATATATATATATTAGTATTCTCCCAAAGTTATCAGAAACATTTTGTAAGTAAAGTATGTCTGTTTATTTCTTACTGACCCTGTTTGTTAATCTTGTTATATTAAGAGAGCATGTTAAGAGATGCAAGGCAGAAAATCTTTTTATTATTATTATTATTATTAATTTATTTATTCTATAACATACATTTGAAAGAATGGAGCTCCTTTCAACATAAAGATTAAATAAGAGGTTTAAAGCAAAATTAGCTCTGATACATACAGTAATAGTGGATTATTGGATTATAGTTAAGAGTCCATTATTCTTACATTTATTTCTCATGATTTTCAGAACAAGGACGACTCTTTGATGTATGACTTTTAGTCAGTTATTAAATAGAATGACTCATAAAATTGGAAAGCAGAGTATGGAAATTCTTATGCAAGAGAATTAATGAAAAAATATGTTAAATTGTCACGTTTTTATCTTTAATTTCTTTTTTTCCTTTTCCCTGACAGAAGATAAAATGTTGCTTCAGGCCCCTACAGCGGCCCCTGAAGTAATGAGGAAAGAGATGTTTCTTATTTGAAGTGGAGGTAAGGAATATGATTTTGTAACTTGAATTCAGTATGTACCTTTGGATTGATCAAACATGTCATGATTATTATTATTTTTTTAATATAACATAATTGTTCATCATCCCCGACCTGAACCTCATGCTCCACCCAGAAGACATATGAGAAAATAAGGAGAAATAGCCTTAATAAGGCCAATTTAATCAAAATGACCAAAAATCATCCATAAATCATCAGTCCAGTACATTTTTAAAGGAACAATGACTCTACAAGGATTTAAGCAAATAGATATGACATAACTATAGTGTGTTTAGTGATTCTGGAAAACTGGATAACACTTGGATAGTCTTATAGACTGGATGGACTTACTCAGCGGTATATTATGTCAGACCATTTTATATGCAAGGAATAATTGGCGACGGGCCGTTGACTTATTAGAAAATCATGCACACCTGAAGTGTTTTTTCCCGGGAGTCTCCCGTATTTCACACTCATCTCTGGCCCCCCTCCCATTTTGTTGTATCTCCCAGGAAACTCCCACAATTTGTATGGCCCAAACCTCATTATATGTATAATAATCGTGTCAATATATTATTCCAAGGATGTCCAGTTGCTCGATCTTGTATGAAACACATCCTACTCATACAATTGACACATCATACAAATTTCAACCCATTTGTGTCCTCAACCTGGCAACCTACAACCCAGTTGCGATGTCAATTATTCTGCTTATACTATGCTTACCACACCTCAAATATTGTTCAGATTTTGTATTTCAATACATCAGGTTTTTGTCCTTAAAACGCTCTTGTATGTAGGATTAACTTCTTACGCATCTCATCCCACACCTCCGTTGCTAATTTCAAAATGTAATTTTAGACCTAGTAACAGAGGTTTGAACAATAACAAGTTACAACTGCTTTAGTCTGCTATCAAAGCTATTAAAGAGAGAGAGAGAGAGTTATTACCTTGAGAAATGTCATGTAGCTTGCTAAACTATTTTACAGATAAAATCATCAGAGCATCACTGACAACACGTTTCTGTGTGTGCAAGTGTGTGTTCGTACTGTATTGTGTGTGTCCATACTGTAATAAAACATAATTTTGTGACAAGAACACAAAAATAATTTGTCTTTTTTATCATATTGTTTACTATATTTATTTGCTTGGTCAGTGTTGTTGTGGGTTTTGGTTCTTTTGCTGTTGTAAGCAGTCATGGAATAAATACTGAAAATTTGTACTCAAATACTCTATAGACTACTGCTGAAATAATACTCAATTTCAAGTAAAAGTGCATGTGTTAAAAAAGTAATTAAGTAAAAGTAAAAAGTACTCTTCTCAAAAACTACTTAAAGTACTAGTTACTTGTCAAAAAACACCAGATCAAATCGGAGATCTATTGAGAAAATAGAATATAGCAATACAAACGTAACTTTGCTTTCCATTTATTACTTAAAAATATTTAAAGCAAGTGAAGAATATCTACATAATATGCATCTATCTAAATAGAGCCTTTGATTGGCTATAGCTTAAATTTGTTTCTCAATATTGTTTCGATATTGTTTCTTAATCACAACATTTAAGAAACACTATCGAGTCCATAAAAAACATCAAAACTCCATGAAGCACATAGAACATTTTTTTAAATAGAAAACACACCGGGACATTTGACTTCACATTACATTTTGTCATTATTGATACTGCTTGCAATCGTAATGCAATAGACGGGTCTACTGAAAGTTATGAAAATAAGTTATTGAGCTGTTGTCTAAATGGTCATACAGGCCCAGATCTACAGTGGTGCTAGCTCAAAGGCAAGCAAGAGAACCCTCAGCTGAAGCTGGAAAAATAGCATATTGGCAAAACAGATTTGGCAAACGATCCAGTGCGCATTTGTTTTTGCGCTCTGAAGAGCATCAAAGGTTTCCATTTTCAACGTGTTTCTATAGCGTTGAGCAATGTAGCCAATCACAGACATATCTGTTGATTTCTTGAACACAATGGTCAATCATAGGTGCTTAAGTTAGAATCCACTCACTGCGAGACAAGACATGACAGAAGATATCAAAATAAGAACGAGATGAGATTTTTATACAGTATTTTTCACAAATCCCCAATGACAAAAACTATGATTAGAAAAAAAAAGTCTGCAGGTGCATTTTGAAATGTTTTAACTAATCATCTTGTAATGAATATCATTTAAGTTCTACTTTCCTAGTATGAATTCCTAGTATGAATTAAATAAAAGACAATGATATCCAGTTGTATGAATGTCAATGAATCAATGATAAGACAATGATATGAAAAGGTTTTGCCACAAACTCAACTGACTGGCTTCTATCCTGTATGATTTCAGTCTCTTCAGACCTTAGAACTGTACATGAATTACGAGCTTCAAGAACTTGATTGAAGCTGTGTGACCTCTGAACTCCTGTCCACAAATTGAACATAGAAATAAAAACAGTATAAAAACAAATACATTTTTCTTAGTCTTATTAAGCACAAACAACAAGTGCAACCATAATCAAAGTAGGAAACACTTTACAATACAGTGACACTAATATGCATTAATTCATGCTTAACAAATGCACAGATAATCATGAGTTAATGTATAACTCATGAAGAACTAAACCATTTATTAACGATTACTGCATCAGCAACAAATGAACATTCTATTCAAGTAATCAATAAATTGTTATTGGTTAAATGTGTCATAAAGTATTAATTCCCTAATGACATATTATATTAACTAATAGTGTAAATTCATGTCTTAATTACCACAATGGGTTCAAGCATGCATTTCAACTTCCAGTTGTCTGCTTTAATTAATCATTAGCTAATGATTTGCATGGGTATCATTATGGTGTGACTTTACTTGTTGAGGCACATGACTAACTAACTAATTCAAAATCTATAACCACGATGACATATTATTTAACAATTAGTTAATAGTTATGTGCCTCAACAAGTAAAGTCATAACATAATGATACCTTTGCAAATCATTAGCTAATGATTAATTAAAGCAGACAACTGGAAGTTTAAAGGCATGCCTTCAACCCAATGTGGTAATTAACATATGAATTTACTTCATTACTTAATAAAATAAGTTATTAGGTAATTAATACATTATGACACATTTAACTAATAACAATTTATTGATTATTTAATATTTGAATCATATCGAATGTTCATTAGTTGCTGATGCAGTAATCATTAATAAATGGTTTAGTTCATCATGAGTTATACATTATCTGTGCATTAGTTAAACATTATTTAATGCATATTTGTGCACCCGTATTGTAAAGTGTTACCTCAAAGTACTCTTTCAATATTCAAAGTGCAAATAAAGACAAAATTTTTAGAGCTAAGGGATGGTTACAGCTACACAGCCCAGCCCAAGACAGCTTTGATATTGGGAGATATATTATCTAATTATCTATTATCTTAACTTTCGTTTTTGAATTTGTGATCAATTCACTAATCTGGAGAAAAGATCTCAAGGAAAGCGCAAAGGACAATGCCTTGCCCAAACTTCTCTCCTTTATGGCCAAAAACTGTAAGTTTTACAGTATAAAACTGTAATTTACAAACAAGAAAATTTGAATGTAAACCAGTAAATTCAACAACACACACTGCTATTAAAATCTGTTTTGTACCTTTAACATACTGACAACCACCATAATAATGCAGGGGGTAAAAGAGAAAGCCACATGAAGAGTCAAAGATCATCACAATTAGCTTCGCCACAAGCAGAAGTATATACTAATATATAGAAGGGGCACAGAGTCATTCATGCAAACACAAAACACCATCATGGTAACACACATGATACTTAAATAATGCAATAAACTTTCATTAAACAACAGAAGATGTAACATAAAGCCCAAATGTACATAACTGATAACAAAAACTATTAAAAAAACATGATTATTTAAACAAAATACTTTCAAATGTGGAGTGTCACACAGGGAATTCTGGGAATATCAGTTTACAGTTTTTGACTGTAAATTATACATTTATTTGTTCTTTTTTACTTCTAAAAACTGTACAATTAATAGCATTTACTGTAAAATTACATGAAATGTCTGGTTAGATATTTTACAGTTTTCCCCTGTATATAGTACGGGAACTTACCGTTAACATATTAACAGTTTTTTTCCATAGCGTTTTTACAAAATTATACAGTTAAAATTACAATACAAATATTTTTTACAGTACAGGTGATTTTGACCAACCAAAAGGTCTTTTATGTTTTTACAACTAATTTGAAAATTTCTTTGTTCTAGCCTGATATATAAGTGAAGGAAAAATAGCATTTTGGGATTCTGTAACCAGAAAATTCCCAGACTGTGTGTGAGTCTCAGGAGCTCTGCATCCAGAACTCTCACGTGATGTTGTATGTCTCTCTGCTGCCAGGTATGCATTTCTTTGTATTTTCAAATTCATAATTATGTTAAATGCATTGTGCTCATAAAACACACACACACTATAGTTGTTTGTGCTACTACATGTACACATACACCCCCTGACAAAAGTCTTGTCGCCTATCCAAGTTGTAGGAACAACAAATAATAACTTGACTTCTAGCTGATCATTTGGAATCAGAAGTGGCTTATATGAAAGGCAAAGGCCTCTAGATTACGCTTATTTTAGCAAAATAAAATCTTATCATGCCTTGATTTTGAATAATTTCATTAGGACAGAAAGGTCAGACTTTGCTTAGACAAAAGTCTTGTCACATCCATAAAGGATTCAACCAATCACAGATTAGCGCGTCACCTGTGACAAATACTGTAATTAACACATTCCCAGGTGTGTAGAAGAAGAACCCCAGCACACCCAACCTTCATTTGAAATGCATCCTGACCTCTGACAGCATGCCAAAGATTCAACCACAGACCAAAGTGCTGATCATCAAGAGCCTGAAGACCAAGTCTCCTGCTGAGGTGGCAGACATCTTTAATGTATCTAAACGTCAAGTGGAGAGGATAAGAAAAAGATTTAAAGAAACTGGAGAAGTTCGAGAGGACCGTTTGTTGGTTCGACAGTCCAGGGCCAGCCCTTTTTCAACTGCAGCAGAGCTACATAACAACTGGTCACCAGAAACCCCTGTATCTACAAGAACAGTTTGTCGAATTCTCTCATGCAGTAGTCTCAATGGCCGAATTAGTGCTCAGAAACCAGCATTAAACAGAAAACAACTAAAAAATCGTGTTGCATTTGCCAAGGCCCACAGCTTGCAGGAAGGATGGACTGTGGAAAAGTGGCAGAAGGTTGATTTTTCTGATGAATCATCTATTGAACTGAATCCCAATCGTCGCAAATACTGCAGAAGACCTATTGGAACCCAAGATTCACACAGAAAACAGTCAAGTTCGGTGGAGGAAGAATCATGGTTGGGGGTTACATTCAGTATGGGGGTGTGCGAGAGATCTGCACAGTGGTTGGCAACATCAACAGCCTGAGGTATCAAGACATTCTTGCTGCCCATTACATTCCAAACCACAGGAGAGGGCAAATTCTTCAGCAGGATGGCGCTCCTTCTCATACTTCAGCCTCCACATCAAAGTTCCTGAAAGCAAAGGTCAAGGTGCTGCAGGATTGACCAGCCCAGTCATCAGACATGAACATTATTGAGCATGTCTGGGGTAAGATGAAGGAGGAGGCATTAAAGATGAAACCAAAGAATCTTGATGATGCAAGAATGCTTTCTTTGCCATTCCAGATGACTTTATTCATAAGTTATTTGAGTCATTGCCGAGACATATGGATGCAGTCCTTCAAGCTCATGGGAGTCATACACAAAATTCATTCTTTTTCCACTGCACCATGACTTTATGTTCTGTACTGTACATTATTTCTGTTAAGTGACAAGACTTTGTCTAAGCAAAGTCTGACCTTTCTGTCCTAATGAAATAATTAAAAATCAAGGCATGATAAGATTTTATTTTGGTAAAATAAGCGTAATCTAGAGGCCTTTGCCTTTCATATAACCCACTCCTGATTCCAAATGATCAACTAGAAGTCAAGTTATTATTTGTTGTTTCTACAACTTGGATAGGCGACATTGAGTTTATTCTTTAAAACACATGATTGCTTTACTGTAAATGTTGTGTAGCTGAATTCACCTAGCACCACAAATAGACCAACGATTCCAGGCTCTTTGGGGAAGCGAGTCTGCAGTTTATTGACAGAGGACAGACAATAAATACACACGCCTTCAGACTTGCTGTGATTTAGCTGACTCTCTCCAGTCACAGGCTGTTCTCTATTCTACACAATAAAGTTTTGTATCACAATGAACATTGCCTTTCTGTGTCTTACTTATGGAAATTGACATTCATACAAAACAAATTAAATGATAAAATAAACTTAATCAACAGTACATTCATTTACTTCGATATCATGGCCAATATATCTCAATTTGTTAGATCGTATAGTGGTTTCTTTTCTTACTTTGTCACACATACCTGCACTTTATTTATAGAGGACAGACAATTAATACACACACCTTCAGACTTGCTGTGATTCAGCTGAAGGATGAAAAAAAAAAAAAGCATAAGTTACCATCCTCCTTAACAGCAACTGCAATTTGTATATATATACATTCTGACATTAAAAGAAGTTTCTCACATTTACTGCACTCAATGACATTTCCGCAGACTCAACCCACCAAAAATGATATGAGAACACTTATTAACATGGAAAAACCCAGGCTCAATTTTGGCGGAAACATGAAACGAACATGTGCGTTCATAAAACTCTGAATATACATCAACATCGTCAACAGGTAAATACACGATTACTCGTTTCAGTTTCATAACACCTTTATGATTAATACTAACTCAAAACTTCCATACTGTTCCATAAGGTAAACAAATAAAGATCATACACTTAAAATACAATAATATAAACAATTGTTTGCCTAATGAAATAAATAATTTGGAAACCATATAAAGAAAAGTTTGCTGGAACAGTTACAAAAAAATAAATAAATAAATAAATAAAACTCACAATACTACAGTTGTATGAACTGTAACACTGGAATTGTCCAGCAATTTCAAGTTACATGTGGGACTATGTTGAATTTGTTTGTCTCCTATGTGGAACAGTTGTGTATTTCCCATATAGCTTCAATAATCCTTGTAAAGGAGCATAGAATTACCATGTGGCTACAGTGTGATTCACAATTGCATTATCCTTTGATTATGTAATTGGCATGATGCATTCTTACCTGACAAAATGTTAAACTTGATTTATTCTAAACTCTCCTGAAATCATTATGGCTCCTGGATAAATGGAGCAGTAGGCACGTCATCAGTTTTGGTTTCTGTCTGTCGCTGATTTAGCAATTTGTATGGGAAAAGATTAAGTTCACTACACTTTTTGCAAGCAGTGGCAGATTTAAAGGTATTGGTCAACCTACACCCTTTGACTAAAATCAGACTGACGAGTTTGTGATTAAAATGATGAGATATTCTAAATAATCAAATATCTAAATAATCAAATATCTAATATCTAAATGCATGTTCACGAGTGAGATTCCAGCATATGACATAGGACGTAGGCATAGCGTAAGCTCTGGTGAGAAGTGATGAATGCAGAAGCGCAGAGGAGAGAGCAAAACAAAACACCGGTCAAGAATTAGAAGTACAAAATAGGATTTGTAAAGGAAAATGTCAGAGGATTTCAATATAAGAAAAAAAGAGGAGACTGGTTTTCTTTTGCTGTGAACAAAAATTTTCACCAGAACTTATGCTATGCCTACGTTCTATGTCATCTGCTGGAATGCCACTCTTTAGTGAACGTGCCATTATAAAGTTTGGAAGAGTCAGGACATTTTTAAATTTTTATAAAGATAACTCTGATTGTATTTGTCTGAAAGAAGAAAGCCGTAAACACCTAAGATGGCTGGAAGGTGAGTAAATCATGGGGTAATTTTCATTTTTGGGTGAACTGTCACTTTAAACAACAGCTGTGAAACTTGTGTGAACTGAGCACATTAATTGATTGAAAACATAAAAACATTTAATTAACCAAATTAAACTGACATAGTGCTTCATAGGTCTTTTTAGCTTTTCTGTTTCTAATATTGTGCAAAGTAGTACCATATTGTTTAATTTCTTTAATACAATATTCACAATTTGGCTTAGCTTTATTCCATTTCTTTACATGAATATGATATTATCCAAGTAAAATAATTAGTTGTGTAAGAAAAGAAATTGTTAGGGATGCACCGATATGAACATTTTGGCCGATACCGATAATTCTTTATAAATTAAAGCCGATAACTGATATGTTGGCCGATAAATCTAAATCCAAATTTGTATTTCTTTTTGAGAGACTGATTACAAAAAAAAGTCTCACCATTAAAAGCCATTAAGTCAAGTCAAGTCAAGTCACCTTTATTTATATAGCACTTTTAACAATACAGATTGTGTCAAAGCACTTAACAGTATCAAATTAGAGGATAGAGTGTCAGTAATGTATAATGATAAGATTAAACACTCAATTTTCAATTTTCAGTTAAAGGCATTTCATTATTGAATTCAGAGATGTTATTGTCTAGCTCAGTTTAGTTTAAATATTATCTGTGCAATCAAATCGGCGATAATCGCTAGAAATTAAGTGTCCCCAACTGAGCAAGCCAGAGGCGACAGCGGCAATTAAACACTTCAACATAAATCAAAAAATAAAACAGCCTTACAAATAAATAAAACAATGCTTAAATAATGCAAACAAGTCACTGGACAACATTACTTAACGTTATCATGTGCCATAGATAAATTAAACAGAATAGCCTCCGCACCGACAATTAAATTATTTTAATTAAACCATATTGTTGATGAAAATAATTAGATAAAAATAAAAGTGGTGGTTATTATTATTAATATATCAATGATTTTGAAAAAGTATCTTAAATTAATACCACTGTTTCAAATAGCAGCATCCCAGTCAGCAAACAAAGGTCACACTTTATATTAGGTGGCCTTAACTACTATGTACTTACATCAAAAAATAAGTACAATGTACTTATTGTGTTCATACTGTATTGCAAAACACTATTGCTACTATTGAGGTGGGATACGGGTAAGGTTAGGGACAGGTTTGGTGGTATGGGTGGGTTAAGGTGTAAGGGATGAGTCAACAGTGTAATTATAAATGTAATTACAGAAACTAATTACAGATGTAATTACATATAGGTATTTTTAAAAATATAAGTACAATGTAAAAACATGTATGTACACAATAAGTGCATTGTACCAAATTATTAATTCAAATGTAAGTACATAGTAGTTAAGGCCACCTAATATAAAGTGGGACCCAATGAAATTTGGCCCAGATTTGGCATGCATCTGGCACAGCTGGCATTCATCCGGCACTGGCAGTATGTGGGCCAAACATGGCCCAGGTTTGGCAGAGGTGGTACCAGGTTTAAGATGGCACACAAGACATGGGCCAGATGTCAAATGTAGTATTTGGCCCAGATGTCAAATATAGATATGTGGGCCACATAAGTATGGCCGATCTTGACCCACATTTAAAATCCATTTAAAATATTTTTGAGTAAAATGCCAATGTTTTCCCATACAGAAAGGTAATATATTCACATATATGTGAAATATTGTTAAATGTATTTAAATATATTTTTTTAAATATATTTTTAAAATACATAACATAAAGCTCATATTGTGTTTAATTATGTTTACATGTGAAATTATATTCATGCCTCATATGATATTATATGATATATGATATTATATATTATATTATAGAATAGTATATCCTGTTGTTTTATTTATAGGCCTATACATGACTTCAAACAATGTTTTGCATTCACTGCTTTCATATTCTCATTCAATTTACAGTTTGATGTAGGCCTACTAAACAATACATGATGAAGTTTCAGGACATTTTATTTGACTTGTATGTACTATTTATTTAAATGCATAACTTTGATGTATTTTAGGCCATGTTGGCCAATCAGAAGCCTTAAAAAGTTTCCAGCAGTTCGGAGATAAAAGCGCAGGCTCCGACGTCACAAGCCAAAAATGAAAATCTTCACCCTGGCAGGAGTTTTCAAAATGTTCGATTTCAGTGACCTGGTGCAGCGTTTGCGTGAGGACGAACAGCCAAAGCGCATAGAAAAAGCTGCGGTTTTGAAAAAACCGTGTTCGTGTGGACAGGGCCAATGGGTGCGTGTGTTGAGCATTCAAATCGCATTTAAACTGGAGCGGAGGAGGTTACCATAACAGGGCGTCAACTCACTCAGCTGACAAGTAGCGAGAGGCTGTCTCTCTGCTGTTTTCACTGCTTTCAGGTAAGTTTAGTCCCTTAAGTTACACAAATAATACATACAACCATTCCTGACACTTTCTTACATGTAATTGACATGTTTCTGTTGAATCTTTACTTTATAGGAATGGTTTAGTGTCTTCAAAAAGACCGTTAGCATCACAACCGTTAACTAGCTATAGAGGCTAACAATTAGAGGTAAGCTAACTATAGATTTGTGCTCTTATTAATGAACGTTTGAGCTTTTAAGCACCTTTTATGTGTAGATGAATGACTTTGATAATTTTGTAAATGTTTTGCTGATACTTTGTCAATAGACAAATGGAAGTAACTATAAGCTAATTAATTCAACCTAAAAGTCTGCACTGTGGGGTCAATCGGTGACGTCACTTACATGAACTAATGGGCTGAAACTATTTCAAACATGTTTTGAACTTTCATTGCAAACAAATATTGATAAATTGTACTGTGATTTCAGGAGCGTCAGAAAAAAATACCTAAAACAGGGGAAGTTACAAGAAAATTTGTAATGGGAGCTGCTGACAGAGATACAGGAAACACAGGTGATCTGAGAAATCTTATTAAATAACTTGGTAACACTTTATTTTGATGGTCCCTCTTGAACATTCTGTTGACACTAAGTAATGTTGCAACTACATGTCAACAAACTCTCATAAGAGTATTAGTAGACTGTCTGCTTCATATCTACTAACTCCTTATTGTGTTGGTCTCCCAACAGATATTCTACTGACTATAAGTAACTTTGCAAGAACGTGTCAACTTAATCTAACCCTAACCCTACCAGTCGACTAATAGTTAGTAGAAATGTAGGTGCAACATTACTTATAGTCAATAGAATGTGTTAAAGGGACCATCAAGATAAAGTGAAACCAATAACTTTATATTTATTTTTCACAATATATTTCAACTATATCATCATGCATCTGTAAAACCTAAAAATATGAATGCTGGTATCTTAAGATTTTTTTGTATGTTTTGTATATTATTATTATTATTTCTGCATTTCACCTCTGCTGTAGTTTCTTTATTTCTAATAAACCTGACATTGTATACTACATATTGTTCCTATTCTTCCATGCTGATGGCTGTGCTGCAGAGCTGGAGCGCAGCGGATCTCCTGTCGAAGAACATCTCCAAAGTGCCATGAACCATCTGACTAGTAAGTAAAACCTCAAACATTCAAAAGTTTATCAAATATTCAAAAATATATATCAAATAAATATCAAATATTTCCTGTATGTTCTACAAGGCCATCTTGTTTAACTCTGCTCTGAAGACACTTCATACACAACAACCTACAGAGGTGTCCATCATAATTCGAAAAAAGACACAGATGATAATAAAAAAGTTCTTTGAAATTAAAATTAATAACGGTAAAACAGAACCATAGTACTGTGAACACACCTCACTTCAAACTGTAACGGTCTGTATGTATATTATTTTCTAAACTTTAAATGTAGTGAAGTTTTTGTTCAAGTAGACTTTGCTGTTTGTGGAAACCTCACGCGAGCCTGAAAGGTACTTAAAACGTAAAAAATTATTTGCACTCTTGAAGACTGTTCACCAAAGACTAAATATCAGTCCAGCAGAATTTTCTGCACACTTCACCACCGAGGCCAAAATGAGCATTGTGAATGTAAGAGCCTCACACTTCATTGTTTGTTTGAATTGTATTTCAGGGCAGTTCGTGAAGACAGATAACCTGGACAGAAGTCAGTTCCAGATCCAGCCTCCACACCAGACTTCTCACTCACAAGGATTGCTGTCTACTAGATATTATGTGTACTCTTCAGACTTAGGTTCATGCAGATATTATTCAGGGACATGAACACTTGAATATTGCAAAAATAGAGAAACTACCTCATTTAAGAATTTTGTGTTAATTGCGTGAACATTAAAAAAAATGTCTTTTACTGTTTTTTGTTTTGTTTTCCAAAGCACCTAAAAGCCAATTCACACTGCCATACTCCAGCAGGGTGAACACACTGACCAAGCAAAACAAATAAGCATGTTTTTTTTTAATAGTTTTTGTGGAAGTGTGAACTGACCATAATGCTGTATGTTAGGTGTGAGATTCATTCAACTTGGTTTGCTGATTAAACATGATTAAATATTTGTTCAGAATATTGTCGTTGTTGTGACTATTCATCTGGGAGGGGTGTGTATCAAGTGGTTTGGTTATGGTTTTGTTGAGGCTGACATGTGGAACCCATCTGGTCCAGTGTATAGGACCAGAATAGGGCCAGCTATGGTCATGCAGGTATGGTCATACAGGACCTCAGATCCCACATAGCATTTTTTCTCTGGCCCAGCTCCAGCCCACATAGCAATTTTTCTCTGGCCCAGCTCCGGCCCACACAATCAGCTTTTGCTTGGCCCACATAACCGCAATGAATTATGGTCCTAGTGTGGATCAGGTCTGGATTCCAGACAAGGGCCACACATGGGCCGTAACTGGCCCAATTCAGGGCCAGTTATGGGTAATTAACTTGGCTAAGACTTGGGCCAGTTATGGCCCATGTGTGGCCCTTACTAGGACCGTCATTCATTGCGGTATGTGGGCCAAGCAAAAGCTGATTGTGTGGGCCGGAGCTGGGCCAGAGAAAAATTGCTATGTGGGATGCAGTTTTAGCTGCATGCGCTGCTGAATAGCTGAATGAACACCGGTAAACTGAAGTGCTTATTATTTATACAACATACACATAATATTATACGCTAATAAGATGTGAGGTGCTCTGGCTCTTCCTGCAACAACGTGCTGAAACACGACAAATTAAACCAAAGAATTCACAACGTTTCATTATAATATGTTCTCATTATATATGATAGTCCCAATCATTGTTATTAATGTTGTGCATTTCTGTTTGAGCTGAGTGTGCTGAAACTGAAGAGCTTTGCTGATCATATATGAGATTAATCAGCTATTTATACAACATAAACTAAACATAATATTACAACTTGTACAAAAAGATGCAAATGCACCAGTGAACTCGAACTAAGTTACGTGCAAACCAGAATGTGTAACTTCTGTTGTGGATGCGCTCTTCCCGCAACAGCGCGCGGAAACGCGACAAATTAAACCAAAGAATTCACAACGTTTTATAATATATTCTCATTATAATATTATATAGGCCTATATGATAGTCCCAATCATATAGTTATTAATGTTGAGCACTGCTGTTTGAGCTGCATGCGCTGAGCTAAAGATGATCACAGAAGCGATCTATTAACTTAACCAAACGAATTATATAGGCCTATGAGATAAATGAGATATGTATAAAATAAACACAATATTAAAACCTACAATTGCACAAAAGGCTGCAAATGCACAAGCGAACTTAACTGTGCTAGTCATGAATGTGTAGCTCCATTGTGGATGCGCTCTTCCGTAACAACGCCGCTAAAACACGGGCGCACAAAGATACCATTAATTATTTAACAGTAATTTTCTCATTATAATATTACAGACATGTTGCACTTCACTGTATTTTCCTTTTCAAAGTGATTCCAATAATATTTCAAGCAATTAAAAACCATCATGGCGAACAGTGCGCATCTGAAATGCCTCTGCAGGAAATAATGCATTATTTATACGATATCGATATCGATATATGATAACGGCCGATATCAATATGGTGGCCGATATATCGTGCATGCCTAGAAATTGTACCTTTAGAATCAATGGTATCTTGTACAAAAACAAATATAACATCATATATTGCTATTTGTATTAATGTTCCAAACATCCTAGAAATGAAGTTAGAGACATCTACCCAAAATAATCTTGAGTATACACATTGAAAGAAAAGATGAGTTACAGATTCTTTAACAACACCACAAAAATCACAGGAGTTTTCCATATCCAGTTTGAACCATTCAAATAATTCTTTAACGGGGGAAAATTCTGTGTAATATTTTAAAAGATACATCTTTTACTTTATTATTAATGCAAAACTTATTTGTTATTGACCATACTTTCTTCCACTCAATGTTTTTATATTTAGATGACCAAAAGACTGTTGAGCATGGCACATAGTTCTTCTTTAACACATTTCTAATATATCTATTACTGCATTTATCTTAAACAATATTAATATCACTAATAAATATCATATCACTGTCAGGCTTGTGTTTGTGGTGTCTTGTGATTTTCTGTCTCCTGCTCCCATTGACTTAGTTTTACCTCTTGTATGCCCATATTTGGTTCTGTTCCTGCTCCTGTCCTTATTGTTTCATTATGAGTTCATTTGTGTCCAGCTGTGTTTGTTTAATTATCTCGTTTACATTTATTACTTAAGCCCTGTGTTTTCTATGGTCTTGTGTCCAGTATTAATGTCGATGTTGTGTTTCAGTGAGTCTTCCCGTCTTGTTACCACGTTTTGGATTATTTATTAAAGACTTTAGTTTGAGTGTATCCTTGTCTCCAATGTAGTGATGGTGAAGTGAAGTGTTCTGAACCAGTGAAGCTTTCAACCCAATTGACCTATCAGTAAGCCCCTCCCCTTGAACGCAGACTAGCCAATGGCAGTTGAGTATCAGTTGCATGGGGAGCGGAACTCCCAATATTATCCGTCTGCAATACTGGAGGCCGCACTTTCAGGACCGCACTTCTAGGACCCTAGTTTTTTGTGACAGTGCCACCTACCGAGCCGGAGAACCGCAGTCCCAGGAATGCATTTCCAGGACCCTAGTTTTGGAGGACCGAAAAAAGTGCCACTAAGGCAGTATTTCCACCCAGTTTTAACTACATTAGAATTTTAGAGATTTTTTTAAAAAGTTTTACACCCAAATACTTCTTTATTGCAATTGAACCTGGTTTCTAGCAATATTGAGTAATTATTGGGTCTAAGTAGCATAATATAATAACTCAAGTAAAATAAACAAGGAATCATGGTATAGTCTTTTCAGTTACTAGATCAACCACATTTTCAATTACAGAGGGAAGACACAAGGATGACTCTGGGGTAGATTTAAGATTGTGTATATTTTATAAAAAAATATCTTGAACACACACAAAAACAAATTTGTTCATGATGTGAACCACATAGAAAGAACTTCATGGACGACGTCTTCACTGACTCCTAAGAGAGAGAAAGAGAGAGAAGTGAATGAAAGAAGGAACATTTAGTTGAACATGTTCTACTCTCTAATTTTAAATTTCATATTTAAAAGATCTTAGTTACCACAGAGCACACACACATATACGATCCAAAAATAATGATATCAATCTTCATACCAATTAATGTTCATAATACTATTATTGCATACTGTTCAAAGATTTGGAAAAAAAAATATTTTGATGTTGTGGGAACAAAGGTTCTTGAAACATTCATGTCAATAAAGCCCATCTGAACTGAGAAAAAAAATAATAGAGAGAGATGCAAGAAATCTAAATAGAAATAACATATTATTGACATGACTTTAAATATTTAAAGCACATGTTGTGATGTATGCAGCAGCACTACCTACCACCTGGATGCTCTCCCCTCTTTTCTCAATTGTTTCTCTATCACCCTATTTAATTCTTCCACTTCACTGAAATAGTAAATGGAGAACATAATCACTGCTAGGTTAACAGAAATACTGTTAACGCTTAAAAAAAGGATACATTGGACATTGTGTAAAAACAATTCCAATACTTGACCAATTTATTTATTTATCTTTTGTCATACTATTGCCTGCCCTGAGCTGTGTCCTTGAAAGCACTTCATATAGAGTACAGTACACAGTAAATGACACAATCTAACACGTGGTATTTTAACAGTCAATTATTATGATGGCCTCTCTGTTACGTCTGACTATTAAAATGTCATATGTCTCAACCAACATTATAAAACCATGTCAAAATGAAGAGACGTACTCATAACATGTATTGTGGGGTAACGTTAAACAGGCTGACTGTGAGCACGTGACAGTTAAAACATTAAGATTATTTTAACTTAATTAAAATGGAAAAACAATGAGTAATTAACAAGCTTTCACAACGAACGTGCTACAGTTTATCGTGCTGTCAATAATTCGACACAGGCTTATCATGCTAACAATTAATTTTACAGCATTAGAGGCTAATATATGAGGGCTATGCATTCAAGACTATTTATCAAATCACGATCACTTCGGCCAAGTTAACTTTCCAATGAAATGCATCACAACTGTTTTTAATGTTAAACAAATAAAAATTGACTCACATTTGATACTCACACTCCGACTGTCATCCATCTTCGCTGGTCCTCTAATTCGGTAGGTGGCGTTGTCACTAAAAACCTAGGGTCCTAGAAATGCGGTCCTAGGACTGCGTTCCTGAAAATGCAGCCTCCGGTTTTGCAGGCAGATGCTACTCGCGGAACTCGGACATCTTTAGGTTTCAGCGCCATAGAGAAACACTGGAAGATCCGAAGCTCGCATCGGGTTTATGGGGGTTATGCTTCAAAAATGGAAAAATGATGTGCCTGGGGTAGGCTACTTAACACTGATTCCAGGTATCCTGAGAGGATGGGCAATATAATTAATTTTATTACATTTCCTGAATTCAAACAAAACAGAGCAAAATGTCCCTAAGTATTCACCCCAATTCAAATGAAGACAAAAACGTTCATTTTCTGGTTGTCATGCACTCATTAAGTTACAATTTCCATCTGCTCAAGCGGAACGTTAATGTTATCTTGTGTTTTAGCAAGGTATCTCTGACTAAAACTAGCTAATGTTAAAGTTAGTAATGTACAAACCTAACAGCGGACTGTTCTCGCGTCTTGTACAGTGTAGGTCAAAAACACATAAACTGAGGTCTACATTTCAGTGCCTCTCCATATTAAACTGGTTAAATGTACATTCATTTAATCGTTCCCTGCGATACATGAAGTGTTGATCCTGCATGTTGTCATCTGAGATCGTGATGACCGACCGCATTCCCCGCTAGAAATTTTACGTTCCCAGAACATCCTCAGAACGTCCCCACTGGTGTCAAGGACGTCATCTAGTAACGTCCCCAGAACGTTCTGAGAAGGTCACGATGTCGAGTTCTTTAAAGGGTTGGGGGACGTTATTTGGAGGACCTTCATAGAACATTCAGGACGTTCTCGGGACGTTTAGGGCACCATATTTTATTTGAAAATTTGACGTTCCCAGAACGTCCCCCCTGGTGTCAAGGACGTCATCTAGTAACGTCCCCAGAACGTTCTAAGACGGTCACGATGTCGTTCTTTAAAGGGTTGGGGTACGTTATTTGGAGGACCTTCATAGAACATTCAGGACGTTTTCGGGACGTTTAGGGCACCATATTTCATTTGAAAATTTGACGTTCCCAGAACGTCCCCGCTGGTGTCAAGGACGTCATCTAGTAACGTCCCCAGGACGTTTCAAGACTGTCACGATGTCGAGTTCTTTAAAGGGTTGGGGGACGTTATTTGGAGGACTTTCACAGAACATTCAGGACGTTCTCGGGACGTTTAGGGCACCATATTTTATTTGAAAATTTGACATTCCCAAAACGTTTTCAGAACGTCCCCGCTGCTGTCAAGGACGTCGTCAAGTAACGTTCCCAGAACATGGATGTGGAGTACTTTAAAGGTTTGGGGGACATTATTTAGAGGACCTTCACAGAACATTCAGGACGTTTTGGGAACGTTAAGTGGACCATTACTATAGGACATTCATTATTGGTCTCTATACTACATTCAACCTTTGCAGGACAAATACAATGTTTTTGTTGTTGTTGTTGTTTTGGTCCTATTTAGGTACATCCATCATATGAATGTTTTCAGAAGATTTAGTAACATTACAGAAAACTATAGGGGATCAGACAAAACTATCTTGGTCTACAGAACCTTAATAAGGCACTGTGTTCACGCTTAACACATTCAAACATAAAATACAAAGCAGGAAAGCATCATTCATTTATTTTGTGAACAAAAACGGATTATAAATGAATATTAAATATGGTCATGCATAGGAAGGGTGGTGGAGATAGAGAGGGGGGAACTCGGACAATTCGATTCAGTTCAAATTGGCTTTATTGCCATGATAATTTCCACAGTAAAGCATCAAAATGTGTCCAAATAATGGAAACAGTAACAAGAACATAATTTATAGTAATTATATATTTAGTGTGTGTGCGTGTGTCAGTCACTGTCTCCATCTTCAGGAGGTGCCCCAAGTTGTTCTTCCGCTGCCTGAAAAAAGCAAATAACAATATTTAGCAATCACTTCAATTAATTTTTTATTGCTTTTAATTACACTTAGGTGTATAAGTATAGAGGACCAAATTTGCAAAAACAAAACAAAAACATAAATTAATTACCACTTGCAGAATATACAAAATGTTAATTTTAACAAAATACAAGTGATCATGAAAATTGCATGTTATTTTGTATTTAGTACTGTCCTGAATAAATTATGTCACATAACAGAAGTTTATACTCAAGACAAAATGACAACTGAATTTATAAAAATGACCACGTTCAAAAGTTTACATACCCTTGAATCTTAATACTGTGTCATTTTCTGAGTAATCCACGACTGTTTTCATGTTTTGTGATAGTTGTTCATCAGTTCCTTTTTTGTCTTGAGCAGTTCAACTGCCTACTGTTCTTCAGAAAAATCCTCAAACTCCTGGTTTTCCAGCATCTTCTGCATATGTGAACTCTTTCCAACAGTGACTGTATGATTTTGAGATCCATTTTTTCACACTGAGGTCAACTGAGGGACTTATAACTCACCAACTATTACAAAAAGATGAAAACATTTTCTGATGCTTTAGAAGGAAACACAAAGCATTAAGAGCCGGGGCGTGGAAACTTTCTGAAATGGATGATCAGGGTAAATTGTACTTATTTCGTCTTTTGGGAAACATAATTATTTATGTAGCTACTTAAGTACTAAATGAAAAAAAAGAAGAAAGATATTTAAATAAAATTTACACATCATCATCCAGTTCAAAAGTGTACGCCCTCTGGCTCTTAATGCATTGTGTGGCCTTCTCGAGCATCAGTAAATATTTTCACCTTTTGTAATAGTTGTGTATCATTCCTTCAGTTGTCCTCAGTGTGAAAAGATTGTTCTCAAAATCATACAGTCACTGTTGGAAAGAGTTCACATATGCAGAAGATGCTGGAAAACAAAGAATGTGCAGGAGCTGGAGGATTTTTCTTAAGAACAGCAGGCAGTTGAACTGCTCAAGACAAACAAGGGACTCATGAACAACTATCACAAAACATAAAACAATCGTGGATCACTCAGGAAACAACACCACAGTATTAAGATTCAAGGGTATGTAAACTTTTGAACGGGGTTGTTTTTATAAATTCATTCAATTTATAAATGAATTCAAACTTATGAACACAGCTGTGCATATATATCACATCATCCAGTCTGTCTGGAATGAAATGAAGAAACAGAACAAACAGACAGACTAAATCCAGAACAATTGTGGCAACGTCTCTTAGATGCTTCAAAATACCTATCTACAAAGCTACAGTACTGTTAAAAGTTTTAGGCACTTGTGTGAAAATTCTGTTAATACAGAAATATCATTTATCAATTCACTTCTATTAATTAAATTAAATCTGTAAACACTCCTTCGAGTTACCCACCATATTTATTTTAAAATATTTTATAAATCCCTCCATGGAATATTTAATTCCCATTTGGTGGCCTTCTGTGTCCAAAATTGTGCAAAAACTTCGTGGGACAAGGTTTTCACACTGTAGCTGTCATTGACAGTAAGTAACTCGTTTGTTTGTCCGAGGGAGCAACAGTAACTAAGGGGGCGGGGCTTACCGATAGGTAAGGTATCGGGAAAAGGTTACTCGAAGCTTTTTAAAACGGTTCATGCTGTGGCCATCTTGTGGTCATAAAAATGAATAACACCTTCCAAAGTGATGTAATTCATTACAGCTGCTGGTTTCACATCTGGTTCTACTACTGACTCCTTGTTTTAATTTATTGTATAAAAATAATGGCCATTGTCAAAGTCATTAATTTGTGTCGGTGTACTGCCACTAAAATAATTCAAATAAATCAAACAAACTCATGAATTAAATCTGTGATCTGTCAGTGTTAACTCTGCCTCAGTCCTTAGACTGTTATTTCATGGGCAAAGTTCACTTGACCTTAATAAATTACGATAAAAATAAAACAATGCTAACGCATTATAATGTAATATAATGTAAAGGAAACGGCGCTGAGGTTCACTTCGTTTGAGCCAGACACTGAAGCAGTCACGTGATTTTCAGGCGAATGAGGCTTCGGACGTCATAGATCACGTGCTTTTGGCAAAACGAATCAAGCTCCGATACAGTGCTTAAATGTGAAATGTATTGTTTTGTTTTTTTGATACAAGCTTCGGAGCTTAGGTGTTGAACTTAACATCACTACTCCAGTGTTCTTCGTTTTGTCACAGTCTGCAATTGTGACAATCGCAAGGCAATGACTGTTGGTCAGCATTAATGTAATGTGCAGAATTACATAATAATGAAACAACTTTACTTGGAATTGCATCAAAAATAACAGTAGCCTTTTGGTTTCACAGGAATATTAGTTTTTTTAAAGAAATTATGAATATGACAAAAGCAAACCATGTTCATTAAGCAACTGACTAACGGTACATATAGATTTTTATTTTTTATACAAGATATCTCTATTATTCCACAGAAAATACCGATGTGGTGTGAAATTGTGCTTATAGACTAATTGCCAAGCCAGCAGTGCCTGCTTATGAAAACCCACCAATTTAATTGGGATTTTATCAACAGAAAAATTACATTTTAAAAGAAAATCAATACCACCCAAAGAATTGAATATAACATTGGGGAATATATGCCACACAGTATCTTTATTTTATACTCAATTATCCATTTTATTTTAAATATAAAATTGAACACTTCAAGATCCCCAAATTCCCCAAAAATTCTTTACTATTATTTAAAATATCTTTTCGTAAGTAGTGATTTAAAAAAAAAAATTTCCCCCAAATGAAATCATAGTGAATCTTATCCAAATCCTTAACAGCATTCTTTGGAACTTCCATTGACATTGATACATATACAGACCTTGAAATCCCTTCTGCCTTTGACAATAAAATACGACCAAATAAGGACAAATCTCTCATTAACCGAGTATTATATCTGTTTTTAATCTTCTCAACAGTAGGCTTAAAATTTAATGCATTTCTTTGCTTCAAATCTTTACATACTACTATACCAAGGTACGTGGCAGTGTTTTTAATTGGTATTCCTTTAATTTCTTTCAAAGGACAGTCTTTAAGAGATAATAAAATGGACTTACTCTTATTCATCTTTAAACCAGAGACCTCAGAAAATTCATCTATACAATTTATAACACTCTCCACCTCACTGTTTTTGACAAAAATTGTGGTGTCATCTGCTATCTGACTTGAGTTTAATCTCTTTGTCAAACACTGAGATTCCACGAAAACTAGCTTTTTTAATATGAGAGGCCATCACTTGTACAACTAATAAAAAAAGAAGAGGTGATATAGGGCACCCTTGCCTTATCCCACGACCCATATTAAATCTCGGACAAGTACCATGAGATAACTGGACTGAGCTATTACAACCATTATAAAGAGTTTGAATTGCTTTTTGAAAAACATACCAAAGTCTAAAAAATCTATAACTTTGAACATAAAAGAATGTTCAATAGTATCAGACGCTTTATAAAAGTCGATAAATAATATTAAACTATCATCTGAAATAAAATGTCTGTAATCAGTTAAATCAAGAATTAATCTAGTATTATTTCCAATATAGTGTCCTTTCAGAAAACCTGATTGTTCTTCATCAATTATCATATTTAAACATTTTTTAAGTCTTTTTGCAAACATACTGTATGTGTGTCACGAATCCAGTCGGCACTTCCATTCACCCTCCACCAGAGGTCACTCGCTCACCACATGGACTTCACACCATACATAACACTGGACTTCATTTCCCATCATCCAACACTGATCACAGCTGTCACCAATCACTCATTGCACTAATCACACGCACACCTGATCCCACGCACATACTGATCACACACGCTTTATAAGCCTTTGACTTTCTCTGCCTCTCTGCCGAGTATTGTATGCGTTTACCGCTCTCATAGCCGTAGCTACTCTACTGAGCCCCTGTTAGTTTTCCTAGTTTTGCCCTGCCTGTTTTTCCGTGTTTGTTTCTAGCCCGTGTTCCCTGGATTAACCCTTGCCTTGCCGTTTGGACACTGTTTGCACCCCTATTGGACTCTAGCCCGTTTTACCTGGATTATCTCTCTGCCTAGCCCCTCTGGATACTGGTTGCCGATCGTCGACCTTCGCTTGCCCTAGGATTACTCTGTCTTGTCCCTGCCATACCTGTTTGCCATTGTTTCGACCCTGCCTGTATTTATGACCATGCCTTTAAATAAAAGCTTGCACATTGATCCGCACGTCTCACGTCTCGTCAGCCATGTTACAATGTGAATACATTGTGTCATTGTTTAACAAACTAATTGGTCTCCAATTTTCTAAATATAATTTAGCTTTGTTAGGTTTTGGTATAAGTGTAATTACTCCTTGTTTTAGTGATGCAGGAAGTTCTCCAAAATCAACTGATTCTTTAATAACAGCAAGTAAAAAGGGTGCAAGAATATTACAAAGTTTGATAAAACGCCCCTGTCAACCCATCGCTTCCAGGAGATTTATTTTCTTTAAGACGGTTTATGCAATCTATAACCTCTTGAATATTTAATCGTTTATCACACGAATGTCTGAAATCTGTAGTGATCTTATTAATATTGTCATAAGTTGCTAAGAAATAAATCTGTATTAGTGGGTTGATTAAGAGAGCTATACAATTTACTATAGAATTGAGATACAAAATTGGATACATCCTTAGGGTTCTCATTAGTAGCACCGTTTATTTCTAATTTATTTACAGAGGTTATTTCTCGATTTCTTTTTTCTAAACTGAAAAAATATTTGTATTTTTTTCTCCGCTTCCATCCATTTTCGTCTTGACCTAACAAATGCACATCTTTCTCTTCATAAATATTATCTAAATCATTCTGCAATGTTGCAAGTTTTAACAAATCATTGCTTGACATATGTTGGTCATTTCTGCATGTAATGGAAATAATTTCATTAATTATCTTATTTCAAATTTTGTTTGTTCCCAGTATTTTCCATAAATCTGGGTCGTAGACGCCTGTTGCCAATATTTACTAATTAAAGTCTTGATTTGAGCGCAAAAATCAACAAACTATTATTTAATTTCCAATGTCCTCTCTTAACCCTATTTGACTGACTACCTAGAAAATTAATTTTAATTGATATGCCTTTGTGATCAGTTAAAACAGATGGTTCAATAGTCACAAATTCTACTTTATCTTTTATATGCTCCAAAATAAGCCAAAAATCAATACGTGGTTGCAGAGATTTGTCCTTATTCTCCATGTGTACGTGAGAGAAGTTGGATTCTTATATCTCCAAATATCACATATGTTTAACCTTAAACATACATTGCTTAATTCATTTATACTACTGTCAAAGGGGCCATCTATCCTGTTTTCCATCAAAAACAGTGTTGAAAGCACCACCCCAAATTACTTCAGCAGAAGGGAATTTTGAGTGTAAACGATTAATATGTCCCTCAATATCTTAAAAAATTAATCCATTAATTTTTTTATTGTTGGTGGCATAAATGTTTATGATAATAAATTTAACCTTATTTATTTCAACAAGAAGAATGATCCAACGACCTTGATCATCTGTCTTGTGACTTATTACCTGCCCTGAAAACTTATCCTTTAAAATAGTGACACCTGCTGTTCTATTTGAAACACCAAAAGAAAACCACATGTCAGAACCCCACTGACTTTTCCAAAATAATACATCATCTTCGCAGGCATGAGTTTCTTGAATGAAACAAAAATCGGCTTCTTTACCTTTACAAGACAGAAACAGAGCTTTCCTTTTTAGCATGTCTCGTATAGCCCCACCCCTGGCATTAACAGAAAATATTTTTATTGACAAACTGGAAAAAGAGAGAACAAAACCTTAATAGACCACTTAGGTGAACAGTAAGCGAATTAAGGTTGAAAGTTTGAGAGTGTATAAAGGCTACTCTTACTTCCATCGTTTCAAAGATCAGTCACAGCTAGTCCTGAGATCCTGTTTGCTTAAATTTGAGTAATAAAATAAAACGACTGAGTCTCGTAGGCTTAAGATCACATTACACTTGAATAGCCTATTAATAATTACATTTTTTTTTCAATTTTTAAAAGAATTATAACCTAGTAAAGCAAACAGAATATCCGTGTTACAGTAAGATTCAAAACCCATATTAAAGAGAGCAATGATTTAAATCTTAATTTCTTTACCATTAACTATTGCCTTGATTCCAACAAAGAAGGCTCTTTTTCTGCTGACAACTGTAGGAGTGAGTTTCGCTAATAAGTCTTTTTTCCGTCGTTCTTTGGAGTTCAGTATCCATCTCTTCAGGGACTGACATGTCCATGATAACTTCCAGACTGTTCTACACTCAAAAAAATTACTCTTTGAATGAACATAAAAAAAATCATGGAAAGGATTTCCATTCCATATGATTAACTTGCTTTATTTCAGCATTATGCAATTCTGTTATTCCAATTTAATGTACTTACGTTGGGTCAACTTAATTTATTAAGGTTGATTCAACTTATTTACTATGGTTGGGCACAGCTTAATTTAATAGTGTCAGCCCAACTAATTAGCAATGTTTTGGACCAACTAATTTATTTAAGTTAGCCTAACAAAAGTGCTTAATGCTGAAAGAAAGCCATTTAATCACATGGAAATCCTTTCCATTATTTAATTACATTACTTCAAAGAATAGCTTTTGAGTTGAATAAATTAAAACCTTTTTAACAAACTCTAATGGTGGAAACAACACACAACAAATGAGAAAAGGTGCAATCAAATTGTATTTCCAAAATTATAATGCACATTGTTTTACACAGTTGAGTTGCTTGTTGATAACACAAGGAAATATATCTCAAGTTTGTTATGAGAATACAGGGAAATGGGCCCTCTCACTCGCATCCCACTTAATCTACTCTTAACATTTGCACTTTGTACATCTTGCACCTGTGGTTTTATGTGATGGTGAACTCACACAGAAGTTAATAAAAAATATTTACCAAAGTTAGAACATTTTTTGCATAAATATATATTTAAATTTTTTACATTGAAACGTAGGGACATTTTTTAAACAAGTTTCAACAATGTCTACAGTATGGTTGGCATCAAGGGTAAAAACAAGACAAATGGAGATCTTACAATAAAGTTTAACTCCCGAAATTTGTAAATGTTTAAACTTAAAAAAAATTAAACATAGGTTAGTCTTAAAGGGATAGGCCGAACTATCCCTTTAATTTTTTATGAGAAACTGAAAAAATAATTCAGCATACAGCTTTCCTTAAGTGCCAATAGACTGGACCTTGCATCAGAGAGAACATTTTTTAATAAAAACAGAGCACAAAAAACCCCCAGATGAACTGAACACTGATATACTGGGAAATGGGGCCCTGTCTTTATACTCACATTCCCCTTCAAGATTTGCACTTACACCTGTAGTTTAATGTGCTGGAGTACCTAAACAACAAAACAGAAGGTACAAGTTTTCTGGTGTAGCTTTTGCTATGGCGATGTTTCTTAACGGGAAAGCAGTGTTTTGAGAACTTGTCCTTTGTTGGATAGTTTGTTTCCATCCAATTCCATAATCTTCTGCAGAACCTCAAAGTGTACTTGAGCTCCTGGGGTAGCTCAGGTTTAGCGTAGACAAGCCCCAGCAACATCACCACAGCAAAAGCTACATTGCCCAACTCACTCATCACTTCCACCCCCTCCAGGACAATACCAACATCCGCGGGGAGCCAGGCTCTGCACCTTCTTGTCGAATGACAAAGATTCCAAATACTGTCTCCGCTATGGCCATTTGAGTGCTTTCATCGACATCCTGTGACAAAAAATAAAATGAACAAGGACAAAGATTTTTTTACTGATGTGCATTACATGCATATTTATAGCACACAATCTTTACAGTATTACTGTAAAACAGCTATCACTAACTTGATCCATATTCATAATATAATAATGCAAATGTAATCAAATAACCAATTGACATTAAAATTGTTTAGCTGAGTCGGTGAAATACTTCAACTAAGCCATACCAAGGGCCTGTCTGTTGTAATCATGAGTTCAGTGTTAGTTATTCCATTCGAATAAAGGTATATTGTCTTATTAAAGGAAAAAAAGTATGGGGTGTGTGTGTGTGTGTTATTGTCTGAGAGAAAGACAAGGAGAGAGGCTCCCAAACCGGCCCGGTTATTTCCAAAAAGATCAGTAATAAGTTACTTTACCGCAAACAGACATTTGATACACTGTTTTTGTTCATGTATAGAAGAATTACATGATGAAAAAAAACAGGCCAAATAATTTTTATGTGGTAGTGAGTTTTTATTTAAAGGATAATTCTGGTATTTAGCACTTTGAGTCTCTTTTCTGGTTTATGGATGAACTAGAGTAGTGGACACAGAAATGTTGACGATGGGTCCTGTCTCGACTTTTTGACTCGTTTAGATTCGCCTTTGACCGCTTCAGAGTGGCTGGCTACCGGCATTCACAAACATGTCCTTAAAACAACCCTTAACATTCGTTTTTAAAACTGTGCAACTCACTGAGTGGTTAGTGGTGTTCGTTGATGATTAAAAACAAGTAGCGTAGCGAAATACAGTTTCTGTCGTGTTTTATTTGGCATTTTGTAAAATCCCATTGATTTCTGTTGGAGGACTCATTGCTCGTTGATATTACTGCGCTTCAGACTCAAATATCGAGCAGAAGTTTATCTGTGATTGTGAGGTATCTGAAAAATAGTTCCACTATAGCAAATAACACAGATTGAAATCATACATTGCGCCGATATATTTGTTTTTAATCATCAACGAACACCACTAACCACTCAGTGAGTTGCACAGTTTTGAAAACGAATGTTAAGGGTTGTTTCAAGGACATGTTTGTGAATGCCGGTAGCCAGCCACTCTGAAGCGGTCAAAGCGAATCTAAACGAGTCAAAAGTCGAGACAGGACCCATCGTCAACATTTCTGTGTCCACTACTCTAGTTCATCCATAAACCAGAAAAGAGACTCAAAGTGCTAAATACCGGAATTATCCTTTAACTGCGAGCCAACTATCGTCACGTATGTTAGCATGAATGTGCCAGCATGACATTAACGGCCTGAGTACAAAAATAACAAACAAGCATGACCAAATATTGCTGAAAATGATGGACAGTCTGCTGATGACTTTATACACATAGTTTTGTAGATGGATGAAAACAGATTTTATCTTACCTTTTCCAAATGAACTCCAGGCACGCCAGGCATGTTCTTCATGTGATAATCTCGTTATTTTCCGAAGCACGCGGTTTGTCATCTCGCGTGATCTCGCTAATCCATTTTCGGTGCAAGATCAGTCTGACTATATTGAATCACGTTATCTCAACATGACTGAATTTAACAAATGTTAATTTGTTGAATTTCATGCTTATCCTACAATATTTTATCACGTTCACCTTTGAAACATGAAATAATTTTGTTAAAATTACACGTTACGCTTGTTTTAATGTAATAACCAGCTAATTTCCTTTTTTTGAGTGTATTCGAGTAAGAAACCACGGAACTAGTATTAATTAACTGTAGTACTTTCTAAAAATCCAATAATATGTGTGACTTATTTCTTACATCAACTTTTGCAAGATATACCCAAGGTTATTTTAAGCATTAGAGCATGTGCTTCTACTCTGCCATCTTGGAAGGCCCGCCTTTATTTAGATGGGATAGTATAGAGAATGTGAATCTATGTCACGGCGCGTTTCAAGCTGGGGCGCAGCCGCCATTTTGGTTCTTAAGTTTTATAGAAATTTCATTTAAAATGTTGATCTGATTACCGTGAAAACAGTGTCACCCGCTGGACTACTAAATACTTAGGACCATGTGATATTTCAGTTTTTCTTTTTTAATAAATCTGCAAAAATGTCAACAATTCTGTGTTTTTCTGTCAATATGGGGTGCTGTGTGTACATTAATGAGTAAAAAAAATGAACTTTTAGCAAATGGCTGCAATATAACAAAGAGTGAAAAATTGAAGGGAGTCTGAATACTTTCCGTACCCACTGTATATACAGATGTTCCTGATTTTAACATGCTCACAAATGTTTTTTTGGTTTTTTTTGGTTGTTTGTATTTCATTGAATCAGATATGGTGCACCAACAGATGAATCCTGATGTCTCTTCAAACTGTTTTCCTCTGAGAGCACTGTACCAACATCAGATGTTCAACTACACTGATATTCTATGTTAAAACAAGCTCCTTTTCTACTGATTATGTTTTTTTCTTCTTGAATCCATGGAAAGAAGTAAAAACACTTAAATAACACACATAAATATCAGGTTTGATTTACTTGTTTCACTTGTTGAACAGAATCTGTTGCAGGAATGACTCAAAGTCTGTTCACATCTCTGTGGTTAGATAAGTATGCACAATAATGTGTCTTTGACCTTCATTATGTATGTTTTGATTATACTGTGTTGTAAATAAAATACAAATAATTAAAAAAAATTTTTTTCAATCTCCTCACATTCTCTCTTACCTGCCTCAAAGTCACAGTCACACTGATGGGCCATTTGGTTAAGTACAGTAGGGGGTCTGCATCGTCTGATGGCCTTCCAAAAGTGGTAAAAGTTAATTTGATATGGTCACTTTTTACTACAGATGTGGGCAGAGGGGTTGAAGAATTTGAAGACTCAGATGGCAGAGTTGAAGTAATGGTGGTGCTGGGAATTTGTGGTGCCAATATTTGTTGTCCTTCAATTTGATTTTTGAGACCTTGAAATCCTTTCTTCATCTCATTTCTCAACTCCTTTAAACATGTGGAAAACTTGTCAATTTGGGTGACACATTGCTGAAGTCCTGAAGTAATGTGATCATGGCTTGTTTGAAATGTGTGTTGAACAGCTTTGTCCTGCTGAACTTCTGACTGGAGTTGATCCACCATGAAACACATTTCTGACACCAAGGTAGACTTCCTCTTTTGGAGTTCAGTTGTAATAATTTGCTTCATAGCTTTAGTCAGCTTGTCTGTTTCAGATTCCTCTTGTTGTTTGGTAGTTGTCAACAGAGTGAAGACTTGATATTTTGTTATCCTCCACTTTTGCATCAAGGTCAGAGAGTAGATTTTTGTGGTGAGAAGAAGTGGCTTTCATTTCTTGGGTAAGATCAATCACAGTTTTTTCTTGCCTTTTCATGAAGTCAAATAGAATATCCCAGTTCCCTTGTACATGAGCAGTAAACTTTCCATTCCAGGAGTTGGTAGAACGTTGGGTAGGTCACGTTGTACCACAGAAAAAGGAGTTTCACCTTCAGATGATGTGCAGAGTTGCATGTTATCCACTTGTGGTGCCCAGGTGAGAGTTTGCACAGGAGTGCTGCCAGCCAGAGCTGGAGAGGCTATTGCCACATGGGATACAGGAGGCATGGGGCTGAATGGAATAGGGGGGTTATACACTGCAGACACACCAGGTGGAGCTGCTTGAAGCATCAGCGGTCGCACTACTGGTGGCCATACTGGAGTTGAGATGTCTGGAGGTGACTCCATTTCTATGAAAGTGGATGGGGAAGGAGGGGTGGCCGCCATTTTTGTTGTATTTGTGTGGGTGAAAGATATGCTGGGCAGAAAATCAGTAAATGTAAATCAGTAATTGTGTGTATGTCAGTAATTTCTTGCACCACAGTTTTCACAAAACAACAATATAAAACTTTTCACAAATGGTCAACCAATACTTTTCCCCCAAAACAACAAGTAGGTCACTCCAATTATCTAAATTACTGTGACACAACTCTACTTAACCAATAGATAACAACTCTACTTAACCAATCGGCGTTCACACACACACAGTCTGTACAAGTTTCACAAAAAAAATTCTAAACTTTTACCATATGCAAAACAACTTTGTTCATTCAAACATTTTTTCCCAACAGTTAGACAAATTAAACAGTTTTTCATCTAAAATAAAATGTATAAATCACAGGATTTTCAGAAATTACATTTTCAATTCAAGGGTTCAATAAGCCACAATCACTTTCAAAATGTTCTCAATTTAAATGTTCACACACACAAAAAACCTTTTAAGCTTTTCCCAATTAATAACACTATTAAATACACACCATAATCAAAAGCACAGAATTTCCAAAAGCACAATTTTTCTTTTAAGGTTCAAAAAACTTTAACCCTTAACAATTTACCATAAGGTCTCAATAATTCTCCAACACAAACAATTCAATTAGTTCGGGCGCCACTCTGTAACGGTGGTGGCCGCCCTAGCATAGAAAAACTTTTTAAAGAATGTTCAGGATTAACCCTGACAAAATTTTAAATTAACCCAGGATAGTCAGAAAAGGAAACCACCTGCTACCAAAAAAAAAAAAAAAAAGTCAGAGAGAACTCTGTTCACAATGGAGATTTATTCCACAATGTCCAAAAAAAAAATAAATAAGCAAATAAATAAACAGTTCAGCACTTTGGGTCAATTCAAGCGTGAAATCTGTGGAGTAATTGCATCACACTAATTCACGTTTCCAACACGGCAGATTCATGTCCACAATCATTCATAAATTGTCCATAGAAACAAAAAGAGAAAACAAAGAAACATTAAATAAACATTTTGTTCATTTCATAATTAAGGAATAACATCAAACCACAATCTTAAAGCAACAATAACCATTGAACAATCATGGAAAACTCCCGGGTAAGACTCACTTCCTTATATCCTCCTTCCTTCTGCCGTTAATTGAAACACTCCACCCCAATCACGCAAGGTGAAAACGAAAGTAAACTGAAAAGATGTTGTGGCCCAACGTTTTCACACTGCCACAACACGTTAAGTGTTTTCCTCCCTTTAGAAAATCGTAATAAACGCTTATGCATTAAGACAGACAGTACTTAAAGTTCATATTTTGGGTTCGTCAGTTTTTCTGCACGCTTTATTAGCAAGGTGTGTACAGATTAGAACGTGATCTTTAATACTGTCTGAAATACTGAGAAAGCTATTTATATCGTCATCATTTCTTTTCTTCTTCTTCTTCTTTTTTAACAATGAATAATATTTTATTTTCAAATTCATCCATGGCACTCATCCATGGCACATTTTGTTTTTCTCTTTTTAATGCTGCTGGCACCTGGCTACTCATGCTGGGGACCTGGCTCTCAGGTACCTGTCAAGTCAAATTTATTTGTACAGCTCTTTTCACAATATAAATTGTTTAAAAGTACCTTTACAAATAGTCATACTGTTAATGCACTGTGTCTTGTTGTGCCACTGTTGGTGTGCCACACTCTTGAGCTTTTAAACACTTGTGGGTCTTTCTGCTACAAATGCTTCAATAAAAGTAATTATGTAAAAAAAAAAAAAACTTCCTTTATCTTCTGTCCCCTAATTTTCTATATATTCTTTATTCTATATATATGCACATAACATACAGATTGTTTTAAAGCAGCTTTACAGTGATAAACAAGAAAATAATGATTCAATGATGCAAACAAAATTCATTAATTCTGTAAAGCAGCTCTAAAAAGACAACAGTAACAGTCATTATTCAGTTGAAATCAGTTCACTGTTGATTCAGTTCGGTTGAATAACTGTGTCCATCAATTATATGTTTTAATGTTCAAATGTACTATCAGTTCCTGTTTCCAATGACACTGCGTACCAAGCAATCTCTCTTTTTATTTGATTTTTGTAATCTTTTAAAGATGCATTATATAAAACAGGATGATGTGACATGACAAAAATCAGCGATTCCTCCATCTTTGATTTTCTGTAGATAGAGGTCATGTCATGATGTGTCAATATAGAAATATAATTTGGTCCAATAGAAATTGGTCTCAAGCCTTCACTTAATATGAAATTGCAGATCAGAGTTCACCAAACTTGAACTTTGAAAAGCAGCAAAATGCGCAACGCTTCTGGACTCTGAAACGCTCTGGACTCCGAAAAACACTACTGCCATGGTCCGTGTACGGTCGGTGTACTTTTGCGTCCATTCGTTTTTCGTTTTTTAACCCAGACCAAAAAAATGAAAAAAGAATGGTTATTGTATTTTTAAATGCTATGCTGAAAACCAAAACTGAAATTAGAACCGTACACACAAAATGTTACCCGAAAAAGTAAAATATTGACTTCTTTTCAGATTTTTTTAAATGAATTTTTGCACTTTTAATAAACATTTGAAAAATGCACAAATTAATTGTCACAAATCCAGTCTGTGCACTTCCGTTCATTCACCACCAGAGGTCACTCACTCACCACATTGACTTTCACACCACACATCACAATGGACTACGTTTCCCATCAGCCATCTCACCCATCACACGCTCACCTGATCACACGCACACAACTGTAACCAATCACACACTCTATTTAAACCCTGTACTTTCTCTCCCTCGTCGCCGAGTATTGTATGCATTATCGCTGTCCTACAGAGCCCCGTTAGTTTTCCTAGTCTTGCCTTGCCTCGCCTAGCCCTGCCTTTGTTCGGATTGTTTCCCCCTGCCTGGACTATCGCTGACGTTTTGGATTACCTCTCCTGTCTCGCCCCTTTGGATACTGTTCACCGATCGTCGACCCACGCTTGTCTTTGTTTACTCTTTGTCTCGCCCATGTTATACCTGTTTGCCATTGTTTGACCCTGCCTGTTATGACCACGTCTCTGCTCAATAAAAGTCTGCAGATGGATCCGCACGTCTCACGTCTCGTCAGCCCTGTAACAGAATACTCGGCCACCCAAGGATCCAGCAGCTTTTCATGTGGACATTGGCCAGGTATGGACACTGCAAGACTGTTATTAACCCTCGAGCAGGGCTTGCGATCGCTGGAGGATTATATACAGGAATACTTAGAGCTCGCATATTTTTCTGATCTGCCGGACTGTGTGCTCATTGATTTCTTTTGTGAGGGCATTAACCAGCCGCTCAAATCAGTATTAAACCTTGAAGGTCCGCGTTCGTCTCTAATGGATTTTATGGATTGTGCTCTATTGACTGTGGGTTCATCGTTCACTGTGGGTGTCGCGGAGGAACGTGACTCTGCACTTAATTGTGTGATCGCAACCGCGCAAAAGCACGCTCACAAAATGGCGGTCACAACAGCACCCCCTCATGTCCTTTCTACCAGTTATGAGTCAGATCAAGTCACAGTTAATGTTAAAGAGCCCAGTCAAGTCACAGTTGATGTTAAAGAGCCCAGTCAAGTCAAAGCTGATCTTCACGAGTCAAGACAAGTCAAAGCTGATCTTCACAAGCTAAGTCAAGTCACCGTTGATCGTCACGAATCAAGCCAAGTCAAAGCTGATCGTCACGAATCAAGCCAAGTCAAAGCTGATCTTCACGAGTCAAGACAAGTCAAAGCTGATCTTCACAAGCTACGTCAAGTCACCGTTGATCGTCACGAATCAAGCCAAGTCAAAGCTGATCGTCACGAATCAAGCCAAGTCAAAGCTGATCTTCACGAGTCAAGACAAGTCAAAGCTGATCTTCACAAGCTAAGTCAAGTCACCGTTGATCGTCACGAATCAAGTCAAGTCAAAGCTGATTTTCATGAGCTAAGTCAAGTCATAGTTAATGTCAAAGAGTCAAATCAAGTCACAGTTGCTGTTAAAGAGCTCAGTCAAGTCACAATTGGTCATCATCAACCGAGTCACGTCTCAACTGACCTCCAAGAATCTTGCCCCGTCTCAGCTGATCATCCAGAGTCACAGCACGTCACAGCTCTGTCTGTCACGAATCCAGTCTGTGCACTTCCGTTCATTCACCACCAGAGGTCACTCACTCACCACATTGACTTTCACGCCACACATCACAATGGACTACGTTTCCCATCAGCCATCTCACCCATCACACGCTCACCTGATCACACACACACAGCTGTAACCAATCACACACTCTATTTAAACCCTGTACTTTCTCTCCCTCATCGCGGAGTATTGTATGCATTATCGCTGCCCTACAGAGCCCCGTTAGTTTTCCTAGTCTTGCCTTGCCTTGCCTCGCCTAGCCCTGCCTTTGTTCGGATTGTTTCCCCCTGCCTGGACTATCGCTGACGTTTTGGATTACCTCTCCTGTCTCGCCCCTTTGGATACTGTTCGCCGATCGTCGACCCACGCTTGTCTTTGTTTACTCTTTGTCTTGCCCATGTTATACCTGTTTGCCATTGTTTGACCCTGCCTGTTATGACCACGTCTCTGCTCAATAAAAGTCTGCAGATGGATCCGCACGTCTCACGTCTCGGCAACCCCGTAACATTAATATAGAAAAATTTAGATTTTAACAGTTTTTCTTTGGCCAAATTTAGTAGCCTAATGCTTCTCCTGCACGTTCAGTTGAGAACGAGCCATCTTTGGAACAATGCAGAGACATTAAAATAGACATAGCATCCTGGGAACTTTATCATCATGAAATTATATACTGGGATATAATTTTGTCAAAATTTTGTGTGCTATCTAGGCTATCTAGTATCGGAGAGGACCATGCATGGTTGCTCAAAGTACAGTAGGCTATATCATGTTAGAGCGCTACACACGGTTTAATAAATATGGGTTAAATATAGAAATATATAAAGTTATAATCTCCAGATACAGGCAGGCCTGGTTCCTGAATCAAATCACGGTGCTTCTGAAATCATTTGAAAATCTGAAATCATTTTTTTCCCCTTCTCCCAAATCAGATTATAATACTGTTTCAGCTATTAAAATAGTTCAGTTTTGTATGTAATGGCAAAGTGATTATATTTCGTTTCGTCTTTTTATTAGGCCAAGTTAATTTAGAAAAACGTTTGGAGTATTTTTTTCTTTTTTTTTTTTCTTTTTTGTTAGTTAAATAAGTTTTCTTTCTTTCTTAAAGTAACGACCAAGCGGCCAGCAGCAGACCGGCAGGCTGATCATAGCCTATGTTTGATCAATTTAGCCATCTCAGATCATCACGACTTGCCTAAAATAAAATCTATACTGAAACAGTTCAAGCATATAACAATGTTTAAACGTTAAACCTACATAAATGTGCGCTGCATCCAATAGTTTGTGCTGAGAGTGGAAGCAAAAGCGCAGGACATGGAGGCACCAGCGCAATCAATTGATTTTTTTTTTTCAAATGGAAACAACTTATTCCGTGATTTTTGCTCATAAAGGTAAGAGTAATACATCATTCTGAACTGTAAAGGATCAACAAAACGTCGTGCTTTTAAGAAAACAATGATGCGCTTTCTGCCGTCTCATCTTGAACAGGAGCGCTTCACAAAAATGAACCGAGAGTCAGAGAATACATGCCTCACAGACATGATAAATATATATATAGAAAGCTTTAAATTACTGCTTAACGAAATAAATCAAATCGATAACAAAAACTCTTTCATTATAATCCGTGAAGATGCACTTCTCTCTAAAGGCGCGTCTAATGAGGAGATGGCAAGTCAGGATCATCATCTTCATCTTTGCTACACTGACACAGAAAACACTTTATTAGTAAATAATTAAAATATCTCCTTACTATTTCCCCGGACACATTCATGGTACTAATTATGCTGGGGCTTTGCTGCAGGCTTCAGCGTGTTGCGTGTATTTGAACGCAGATCTCTTCAGCTGCTGCTGCGGGACCCTAAACACCGTCGAGCCGCTCTTCACAGTCACGGCACGGTCTCGTGTTGTTTCCACCAGCGCGGCAATTTTTTTTCATCACTAATTGAGGGATGTCTAAAATATAAAAATAAGGATTAGCCTAAAACAGGCCCGAGGCCCGGCCCGCTTCTGAACTATGAAGTGAAAATTGGCCCGATCGAAGCCCGGCCCTAGAGGCGTAAAAAAGTCGGGGCCGTCAGGTCCGGGCTGAAATGCAGGGCTCTAGCGTTCCCCTCGGTAGAAATCACATTTCCCCCTCGGGGGGCTGAACTGAACTAAAAGCATGGCCACTCAGGAAATCATCATAAAATGTCAGTTATCCTATTTCTAGCGTTAACCAAAGTCCCTTGTCTTTGCTTTAACTGACATTCTCTTGCTTTCGTTTCGTTCCCTCTCCTGTAGAACTTGTCCAGGATACAGTTATTTGCAAAGAAATGGACTATCTAATGTGTATTTCATACATGTTTTTAGGCATGCAAAATTATTAAGATCATAAAAATATCGAAGCTAAATGTTTTCATAAAGCAGTTATGGTAGCTACGTCAGTAGCGCGAGAGGGTGCGTCTGTATAGAAACACTCAAAAAAGGTTTAAATTAAACTTAGCATTTATTTTGAATAATTAAAATGAGTTTGTTCCTGCTTATTCTATTAATCAGAGTTCGAGCCATTATAGAAGAAACCGCATTTTCCGTATTTCATTTCTGGGTTAAAAAACGAAAAATGAATGGACGTGAAAGTACACTTACCTTCGGATAATTAGTTTTTTCGTTTTTTTCTTTAAAACGGGAAAACGAATAAATCAGTGGTTTATCGCATATTTAAACCTTCTCATAATAAACGAATTTCAGGTGTTTTTATCACAATTTTAATTGGTCTGTGTACCTTCGGATAATTCTTTTTTTTTTCGTTTTTTCTTTAAAACGGGAAAACGAATAAATCAGTGGTTTATCGCATATTTAAACCTTCTCATAATAAACGAATTTCAGGTGTTTTTATCACAATTTTAATTGGTCTGTGTACCTTCGGATAATTCTTTTTTTTTTTTTCGTTTTTTTCTTTAAAACGGGAAAACTAATAAATCAGTGGTTTATCGCATAAAACAGGCCCGATTATAATTTTGCGTTTGATTAATTGTATATAATTTAAAAAATAAACACATAATGCCATATAATATGTAAAAGTTTGTCCTATAATTGCATAGCTGTTTATATTTTCTGATTTTTATGTTGCTCTGTTCTGAATACCTTAAAATTTAAAGGATTTGCTGCAAGGCAATTTTGTCTGATATGTGAATTATTTATTGGCCTTTTTAAAAAATAAAAAATAAAAGAATATCCATGCAGCACATGCTTTAAAGACATCTTTAAAATTCCCATTTGTAAAATGGGATGTAAGGCTACAAATTAATTGTTTTAGTCTAACCCGATCTCATGAAAATGCGTATAGTATGCCTACTATTTTCTGTTTCTATTTGGCATAATGTTTATACACAGAAATGGATTTTTATACTCAATATTTATATGCAGAAATTTACTTTGGCGTGCAAAAGACTGATAAATTCATAATTAATGGCAAGGCTGGTTCAGTCGACAGAAATGCGGGACAAACGATGGGCCTATTTACTGCTGAATGTTTGCGGGGCAAATCTCAGGTCAGTCTGAGTGCTCATGGCACCTGCAGGCGCCACTGATTGTATATATTATACAATTGCTCTATGTATAGCCTACGACATAGCTGCACGACAAGAAAAATATACTTGTTAGAGGCATATTTACTTTGTACATTTATTTGAATTCATATTTCATACATATACAGCAGAGTCGGCAAAGCCTTCCAAACCTTCAAATCATGTGATCAATACCTAAATATATAGTACATATTATAAGATGACAAAAAGATAGCTGAAACGACCCAAAGCGACGGGGAACTTCTGGTACACCAAAACGGATTTGTGAATCAAAAAGCTTAATTTTTCGTTTTGGTTTTATTGTATTTTCATTTGATGTATTTGAACGGAGTGTGACGAAGACAAAATTAAAAGTGTGAGAAAAACACCTGAAATTGGTTTATTATGCCCAGGAGAAGGTTTAAATATGCGATAAACCACTGATTTATTCGTTTTCCCGTTTTAAAGAAAAAACGAAAAAACGAATTATCCGAAGGTACACGGACCAGTCTTTCATTATTTTGGACAAGGCTGTCAGATGTTAGATTTTCATTGGACATGGGCCGGCCTGTGACATGTTTATAAGGGCATAGTCCATTTTCCTTGTGATTACTGCATTGGTTGTCAACATGCAGTTTTGTTTCATCTTCCATTAACAATGGCAATTGTTTTTTGGGTGCTTTGCTTTGAATCTGTTTACTGTCCAAAACTGTTTGTGCGTCTTGCTGAAGTTGTCTTAATGCTGCTCTGTGTGGACCTCTCTCCGTTACGGCTAATTTAACAGCACCGCCTACTTAGACATCATCTTTGGCTTCAGTTGTTGAGACTTCTGTGTATGCTTTCCCCTTCTGTATAGTGTTTTCATTTGTCTTGCTTGCATACACATTGAGTCCATCAGCTTTTGGATGAGATGTCTCTAGATGGTACTACAGAGAGAGGTTCTTCAGTTTCACTGCGGCTCCACAGCTTTTAGCAGAGTTTGTTTTTGTTGTGCTGTCAACTGCTGAAACCTCTTCAACAGGTTCCCATAGGAAAGAAAAATCAAAAATGAGATCTCTTCAACATCTCAAATATTTCTCATAGACAGAAATGAGTTTACTTCGAATGAAGATCGAATGGAGATTTTTGCCTGAGTCTCCTGCATCTCAAACTTGTCTCCTGAAACAAAAACTCTAACACTCTCACAATGGTCTCCTTTAAAGTTTTAGAAGAGATCTCAACAACATCATACACTGTGCTCAGATTTTTCTCCTTAGCTATACTGACACTGGTTCTCTCACATTTGTCTCTTTTAAAGCTTTAGAAGAGATCTCAACAACATCAAACACTGTGCTCAGATATTTCTCCTTAGCTACAGACTCTGGATCTCTCACATTTCTTTCTTTTAAAGCTTTAGAAGAGATCTCAACAACTTTGCAAAGTGTGCACTAAGTCAAGTACTTGAAAGGCACTAAATAAGGGGGGACTCATAAATTCAGAGTTAAAGGCCATACTGAGAGAGAATTATGCAGCAATAATGAGCCAAAATCATCACAATTAAAAGAACCAAAGACTTAAACTACTTCAGTCTGTGTGCATTGAATTTATTTAATACACGAGTTTCACAATTTGAGTTGAATTACTGAAATAAATGAACTTTTCCACAACGTTCTAATTTATTGAGATGCACCTGTATATAGCGGGTAAATTTCTCCGTTTTTTGATCTGGTTTTATCTAAATATATTTTAACAATATTGGGTTGTAAATTACATAATTTTAGTAAAAGTCAATGACTGGGAGACTTGAATGTTTTGTTGAAAATCTGTTATGTACATTTGAAAAGCAGCTACGGGTAAAATTTACCCCGTGGCGGTTCTAGTGTTAAATGAAAAAATAAACAAAGAAAAGGATACATTATTATTTCCCATTAAATGTAAACAACATATGAATAAAATACAATCTGAATAAACTTTACACATACTATTGTTTCAATATTTAAATTTTCTTACTTTCACTTCTTTTTCAAGCATAACATTCATAACGTTTCACAAGCAAACACGTGATAAATGCAGTTCTACAGGAAAGTTGTACGTCATACACTTAAATAACAATTATAGCATAACATAAGTTACTCTTCTCCTTCGTATTGTGCACTATAATAATGAAATAACGCAGATTCATGTGATAATCAGTCCTTCATATAATTAAAGAGCGATATTATCATCAGTGTCCCTGAGATGACCGACAGCTGATGCGATTCCCGTTTCATTTGTAACTCACAGCAGTATTTTAATTTTTTCTGCACACGTCATCCTCATTTAGAAAATGCTCGTTGAATCTGCATCGTTAACTCATTAAACCGATGGCATCCCCGAATTATCTGCACTCTCATTCTGTGTGCATGCACCTGCCATGTGAGTTTCACTTTCTTCCGCATTCGTTCGGCACTTCTCGCCGCTCTTCGTCACTTTCCGCTGTTCTCCGTCATTCCGCTTATTTTAGCCTCACACTGACAAGTCTCCTGTCCCCATGTTGGGAGAAATCGGAAGTACAGAGTTATTGTGTGCGCTGTGTGAACATGTTACTGTAGTTCTAGACTAAATGTGAATGTGCATTAATTCATCTCACTCGCAAAAAAAACAAGAAAAAAAAAAACAGATTTAGTATTCATCAAAATTAATTAAAACAGTAAAATGCAAACTCAGAATATAATGCAAACCTGCAATAATTAAATGTTAAATAACACAAATGTATCCAATCCCATTTTATTAACCTATGTTTTTGCTGCTGACCTTTGATGATCCAGTTCAACCATACTAACAAGCAAAGTTGACTTTAGATAAACTAACAATTGTGCTTCATTGTTTTTTTTATTGCTGAAGAGTATTGAACCGTCTTCTACTGTACAGATGTGAATTTACTTTTCCTTCAGCCTGAGGTTTACTCATTACAGGTTTTGGTGTGAAAAGGCTTTTACATTCTTATATTAAAAAACAAACAATCAAGCCCTGCTCATATTTAAAAAGTCACTCGAAAGTAACGCAAAAGTAACGTAACGCATTACTTTCCAGAAAAAGTAACTAAGTAACATAGTTAGTTACTTTTTTGGGGAGTAACGCAATATTGTAATGTATTACTTTTAAAAGTAACTTTCCCAGCACTGGATGTGATGCTAAGCACTTTTCACGTCAAAGCCAGTTTTTACAAATTTATAAATAAGACTGTTGGTGGATTTGAGCGTACGCACTCTCTAACATCAAATCTGAGTGTACGCACGCTTTATAAATGAGGCCCCTGTAGAGCAAAGTTAGCAACTTGTTGTTTTCATTTAACAGTCTTCCTTTGTCCTTCTTTACATTCTGCAATTGTTCGGCCAGTGGTCGAACCTTTGCTTTCTCTGCTTTGTTCTCAAGTTGTAATTTGTCAGTCTCACAATTCTGCAGATACTGCAGAATTTGTTTGACCAAAATCACAGACAATCCATCTTTCTTGGTGTTTGTCCATGAGCGCTGTGTCTTTCTATAACCCCTTTTAATGTCCGGCAAGGCCCATTGTCCAGTCTCTGAGTTCTTAATGTTGAAACTCTGACACATGTCAACATGGCACTTCCTCAGTCCCATTGTTAGATTTTGCTGTATTTGCTGAGCAGTAGTTTGTGTCCCGCCAATGCACTAGATTTCTCTAATACATAAAATAAGTAAGCTTGACCAAAGTTCTTGTGGGGAGAATAATTTATTGAATGTAGCAGTTCTTCAGCAGTGATGCTAGCATGTCATCCTTCAAACAATCTTAACCCAAGGTACTGTCTGTGAGACCAGACCTTTACAAACACCCCATGGAGAGACAATGATAGTGCAACCTCATTATGACCTGATAAGACCTCTCCCATGAAGAGCCCATGATACATTGACCTAATGCTCACGTAATGAGCTAATTATATGTGCCATTTGGGTCACACTTTTGTAAACAGAGTTTCAGTTGATTGCATCTGAGGCACAGTCAAATGTAAATGCATCTGACTTGAAGTACACATAATCTTTCGCATCCTTTATTTGTCTTGAAATGTTTTACATTATCTTTTAATACCAGCAAAGCAATGGTCTATATTAATGTTTTGAGGAGTCCGCAAAAGTTTGGATTCATGTGAATATAAATTTCCAGGTTCTGGAAATTGTATAAGACAAGAATGTATTACTAATTTTAATTGACATGAGGAATAAAGCCTTGTTTTTATTGAGCCTGCTCAAGTACACATCACAAAATGACACAGTTTAGTATGCAGGAAATATTTTATTTGAAGCTGAAGCTACACAGGACAGAGTAACCAACACCATGAAACAATTACATGAGTTTCCAAATGAGAAAAAAAAAGGTTAATGACTGTTTAGAATGACATTTGTAATCTCTCAAACTCATAAATTCCAATTCCCAAAAACTTCAGAAAAGATGAAAAGACAACAGTGTCTTGCATAAAGCATAAGTGCACTTGTCCTACATCATGACTAAGTGCACCATAAAAAGTTTCAGGTTTACAGCTTGTAGGTTAAGAGAAACTAAAAGTTTTTTATCTTATTTTTCAAATCAATTCAATGTGAGTACTTTCTGTTCAACGGAGCCACGACATTTCCTCAGTTTTAGTAATTTGTTTGGTTTAACAGTGCTGTTTGACAACAATGTTGGCGAATCCATGCACCTGAGTGAGCTGGGGACAGTCAAATGATGTCAAAAGTTTCTGTGGGCCGTGACACTTGGGAATAAACTTCTCAGTCAGGCACACTGTGGCATGCCCTGCAATGTCACTGTGAAAGAAAGAAATACATATTATTTAATACTACTGTGATTATTACATTTTATAAGTGAAAATTAAACATATTAATGCCACATTTATTATTTAATTTAAAAAATAATTAAATAATTTGTACCCATAATTGACAACTCTGGCATGCTGCAGTCCAAGTCCCACAAAGCGGAATACACTGTTCTTCAGCACACAAGGCAGTGGATTCTGGAAAGTGATTTTGACTGGCACTTCTTGACCCACGACAGCATCACACACAGGCTGAGAATAACCACATACAAGACACAATTTAGCACTAAATAATTTCAAACAATCAAAATATTTATCAGTTGAACCATAACTTTGAACTCACAGCGATAACAAGGTCTGGTGTGCGCAGTCTGAAGTTGTACTGGGTGGCCAGAACCTGCTTAGTCTGAGTCACGTGTCCAAAGAGGTTGAGCATCAGAGAGGCGTGATCCACCAGGTGTTCCTTATACTCGTCATAACTCAGGGTCCAATCCAGAGGTCTGCCTATTGTGGGGAAAAGTGATAAATGTTAAATGAATACTTAAGTCTCTTTACCCGTAAGCTACATTGTACCTACTCTGTAGTCTCATGTATTGCAACTCTTTGATTTCAGACTTTATAATTTCTCACATTCAGAGGGCTTGAGCTCAATGCATGTGTGGTCTCTCTTCAGGAAGGTCTTCCTGACTCCGGTGTAGTACATGGCTGCAGCCTGGCTGTAGAGGGTGACGCTACGAGGTGAGCTGCATTTGTTTTTTAGATTGATGCAAAGCATAGCATCTTTGCCCACACATGGTCCATCCCCTTTCAGGTTGACTTCACAGACAACATCCTCAGCACTGGGTAGTGGGTATGTGCATCTTCTCAAGCCATGACGAAGAGCTGTTTCCAAAGCAGTGCACTTCTCAGAAGAACCTGATCAATGAAAGAAAGCGTAAAATTTACATAGGGATGAATCACAGGAGAAACAACAACATTCATCATTTGTATAAGCACCATGGTTCAAAGTGTTGAGTGCTGGAATAGATGGAAATGCATGTGGTTTTTACCAAGTGGGTGTTTGTAGAGATTTGTGATATCCACACGTTGATCTGAGCCGACAGCCTTGGTGCTGATGCAGTGACCTACTACATCCTTCTCAACGTTGACAACACCAAATGTACCATCGCATTTCCTTTGCCAGTAAACTTTATCATTATTCACCTAGAACACAAAGAGACAAACAGGAATCATAAGTCATATGTCATTATAAATACTGTAAGACACAATGGTAAGTTAAAGGAATTAACGCACTTCTGCGAAAAGGAAGGGCACATCATGCTTCAGGAAGACCTGCCCGCTGCGGATCGCAGCAACAGAGGTGGGGCCGCAGCGGAAGAAGCCCTGGCTGGTCAGTTGAGGAGTGGAATCAAGCACCTGCCAACCTCCGAAACCAGATGGCAGGTCTGATCTAGTCATCCAGGCCTCATTCCACACGTGGTAGTTCCTACATGGAAGAGAACATGAAAGAAATACAAACACATAATGCACATTCAAAAGAAATCTTTAGGACATCACAAATGGTAATGACACTTACCAGATTGAATCACGGTTCATGTGGTCCATCAGCTGGAATTTCTCATCCAAATAGACGTCAGTTGTCAAACTAACATCAGTGTCATGAGCAGAACAGAAGTTTGAGACCGGGCGAGCAGGAATACCCAAACACCTCAACACTACGAGAAAGAGAAGAAGAATATAAGTGCATTACATCTACAATCATTTTCTCAAAACGTTTTCTCCTTGTCCAGTCTGCAGGAACTCTTACGTGTGTTGGTGACTCCAGCAAAGGCCAAGCTCTGTCCATATTTGACAGGTATTCCTCCACATTTGTAGTATTGTTTCAGGATGGCACTGCTGCTGCACCAGGATGTCGGAGCAGTTCCATCTCCATAGCAGTTTGACCAGTTACCCGCCAGCACACCACAGTCTTTGTTGGCAATAACCTGATACGGAGAGATGATTGAAAATATTATAGAAGTACTGCATTCAGAAGAGAAAAAATCAGACCATTGTGTCAGGCTTTCAAACATGAAACCAGGGTATTGATAAGAACAAAATGAAGACTCACCATGTCAGACACCACTCTGGAAATGTTAATGGGGTTTCCCCATCCTGAGCAAGGTGTACAGCTCTTCTCCAACACATACATACTTGCAGGCAAGATTCCCTTCTCAAACTAAGAATCACAGATCAGAGAGGAAGAAAATTATATATTGTTAAACAACCTTTATGCTATCTTATGCACTTGTTCTGTGGAATTATATCTCAGATATGGGAAGGTTAGGAAAAACTGTCCAGGGGGGCCAGGAACCGTAGCAGTGCCTTTATCTCTGACATATCTTAAACTTTTGTAATATATGAGTGAAAGTATGGCTCTTACTTGACCAAAGTTCCATGTTTTGCAGGCAATCTGCTGCTTAGTTCCATAGTAGATTCTGCCCATGTCATTCAGCACATACTCAGCTCTCTCCGCCTCATCACTCAGGTACACACAGTCATCTGATAAAGAGAACATTGCACTTTAATGGAAAAGCTTCATTAAGTTTTAATAGTGCTCACTTTACTCATTCTATTACATTTTCATATTTAGGTTTTACCTTTACACCAGGGGTTGAACAACATGTAAATTTCATTTTCAGGAACACAAGGTAAAGTGAATCTGCCTCCTGCACAGTGTGTCACGACACTGAGCTGGTATCGTCCAACGCAAGCAGTCGGAACAGAGTGCACAGACAGTTTGATTCGGTTTTGTCCTTGTTCCACAATCTTTGCCCCCCAGCAGTCTTTCTTGAATTCTTCCACTATCGGAACGATCACATAAGTGCCATCCCGGATGGATGGGATGTGACCTGTAAAACACACAGAAGAAAAAGAGATTTCAATGATGGTAGAAATGTTGGTTCAACTTCTCACGTGTTCTTCCTGTACATGTTATGTCTGGCATGTTTCCGCATGCTGTTGGTCATAACTAACCTAGTTTGAGCTCCAGATGAAGCTTGTCACAACTGGGATTGAAAGGACGGCACAGATCAACCCACATATTGAAACACTGTCCTCTGCGGATGATGAGATGATCATCAAGGAAACAATGTGTGTGATGCTCCTGACGATTCTGTCCAGTCCTGCATTTGAGAAGGTCAACCTTACTCACCCGGAGGACGGCATCTGAGAAAATGAAAAAAAACATAATCATCAAACAGACCATTCATTGAGTTATTACGAGTAAGGATAATTCCCATCATGCACTGCAGGACAAAGATTAAAAAGACAAAGTCCCCTACCCTCGACCCCACAGACTCGCTTGCTTGTACAATCCTCCATGCATTCCTTGACGACGACTTCCTTTGTCTCATAATCACGGCATGGATTGACAAAGCCGCAAGGATTAGGGTATGGAGTAGCACAAGGGTTAACGTATGGGTTAACACAGGGGTTGATGCATGGGTTAACACAAGGGTTAACATATGGGTGAGCATAAGGGATGTTGCAAGAGTTTGCCCAAGGGTTTATATAAGGTTTAGAGCAAGGGTTAACACAAGGGTTTACATCAAGTTTGACACAAGGATTTGCGCATGGATTAACACAAGGGTTGGTGTAAACTGGTGTGTAGCATGCTGCTTTCCTGCAGCCATCCTCCTGCAGTTTAATGGCTGGGAAACGGCCAACGGTGCAGAGGTTTTTGTATGGGCTGTATGCAAAAGGCATGCTGGGCAAAAAAGAAAGAAATGAGAGACATGAGTGTCATCTGTAATTGGTCAGTGGTTAATAATTCATAAATAAGAAATCTCTTAGAAATCAGATCTCCAGTTTCTTTTAAGTTTGGTTTCTTGACAACATTAGGCTGTTCCCAAAAGGCCAAAATTCTTAACTATATAATTATATAAACTATATAATCATACCAGAAAAGGAAAGTCTTTAGATCTCTTGGTGGCCTATGAATTCTAGATGTCAGCTTTCTAATAGCAATTCATAATAAGTTTCAAACAGTGTCTGAGATGATTACTTACATGGTTTTAGTCCTTGTCTGTTCAAGAGAAACTGAACCGAAAACTTGAAGTGCTGCAGCAAGTGAACAGTAAGTCCTGCTTTAACCAGCTCGTTGCTCGTACTGTTGTTTGTCTCCACAGCAGACGAGATATTTATACTACATCTCCATCTCCACCCCATCCACAGCTCATAGCTGTGTAATTGTCCTCTTAAGAAAGGGATGAAAGGATTTTGAGTCATGTTAATTTTTTTAAATTAATGGGACAAATTAACGAGTCATTTTCAGACTAACACCTTGTCTCCACTGGACATTAGCGGCGCGACATGATGTGACTAAAAACAATAGAATCCATTAAAATCAGTGTGATACTGTCTACACTGAATACTCCAAGATGATGAAAATAGTAATAAAACTAACAGATATATATATATATATATATATATATATATACTTAATTTTATATATGTATTCTTTTATATTAATTTTATATCTTGAATTATACTTTTAAGCAGTATATATCTCAGAGATATTTAGGTATCAGAAAATTTCTATAAGCAAAGCATGTCTACATATTTCTTAATTAACCTTTTTTTTAATTTTAATTTTGCTCTATTAAGAGAGCAGTGAGTAGCACAATGATTTATGCATCTTATGCAATGCCGAAAAATCATTTCTTTTACATACATTTGAAGGAACTGAGCTCATTTCAACAAAGAGATTAGATATTTTAAGGCAAAATTAGCTCTGATACATACAGTAATAGTGCATGATTATATTAAATTAAACTGCAGTATTAAATAGCAGTAAGAGTCTATTATTCTTAGATTTATCTCTCATGATTGGCAGATCAAGGACAACTTTTTGATATTTGACTGTTAGTCAGTTAGTAAAGAGAATGACTCATAAAATTGGAAAGCGGAGAAAATTCAAGGATGAAAATATTAAAGAATATTAAAGAATACTTAAGTCGTCTAAACAAACCATTCCAGGTGATAGCCATATCCGAGACCTGGCTTAGTAATGAGAAGGGAGTGGATTGTGAGTTGAATGGATATTAATTGAATTACGTTAATAGAGAGAATAAAAAAGGAGGTGGAGTGGCTTTGTATGTGGACAGGAGATTAAATTATAAAATTGTGAAAAATACGACTTAATATTGATGAACAGATGGAGATTATAATGGTAGAAATTATTCTGGAAAAAAAGAAAAATGTAATTATAAGTTGTGTATATAGAGCTCCTGGTTCCAATATTGAAACATTTAAGAATAGTATGGAAAGGTTATTTGCTAAGAAATATCATAAAGATTTATATTTATATGCGGGGATTTTAATTTAGATCTCTTAAATCCCAACAACAATAAACTGATTGATGAGTTTATTGATTTAATGTTCAGTATGAGGTTTTTTCCACTAATAACTAAACCAAGCAGAATAACATCACACTGTGCAACTCTAATAGACAATATATTCACAAACAGAATGATAGTATAAAGTAGTAGTATAATAGTATAAAGAGTGTGTTACTACTTAATGATATGAGTGACCATTTACCAGTTTTTAAGACGTGACCATTAAGTTTTTAGTGACCATTTACCACACATTTTAAGACGTGTGCTTGTGATAATGTGAAGTTAAAAGATACTAATGGAATTAGCTACAGGAGAGTTAGAACAGTGGAATCAATAAATAAATAAGTGGTGAATTATTTAAACATAACTGGGAAAAATTGTATGAGGAAACTGATACTGATAAGGCATATGAAACATTCCTGATGATATTTAAATCTTTATATAATGAACAATGTCCTTTAAAACAATTAAAAAATAAGAATAAATTTAATGAGAAACCATGGATGACAAAAGGCTTACAATATGCTTGTAAAAAAAAGAATACCTTGTATAAAAATGTATAAAACACAGAACTATTGAATCAGATAATAAGTATAAAAGATATACAAATAAATTGACTAGTATTATGAGGATAAGTAAGAAAGATTATTATAATAAAATATTAAATGATAATAAAAGTGGTGGGGGGGGATTTCAACATTGTTGAAATGCTGCTTGATTTTGTTTCTGTTTGTCTTCCTTATGTTAACAGTTATAGGACGTGAATTGGAGTAGTATTTTTGTATTATGCAAAATGGTATGTCTGATTTATCATGGCTGATTGTGATTTGGTGTTGGTAATTACTGAGGGTAGGATCTGATAAGCCTAGGGCTTCTACCTACCCTTTTTCGAATGGGTTGAATATATGTAAAAAAAAATAAAAAATAAAAAAAAATAAAAAATAAAAAATAATAATTGTATTCGTTGATCTGGTTTTTAGTTTTTTGTTATTCACTTATATGTTTTTTTTTTTTTTAATAGATCGAAATAAAAAAAAAAAAAATCTGTGTGTACCTTTGGATTTATCAACTATATTAAAGAAGGCTTTGTCAAGTATGTCATGATTTTTTTTTTTTTTCTGAGACAACATAATTGTTCACCAACCTGAATGTTATGCTCCACCCAGAAGGCGTATGAGAAAATAAGGATATAGCCTTTAATGTGACCAATTAAATCAAAATGACCCAAAAACATCCATAACTCAACAGTTCAGCACATTATTAAAAGAACAATGGGCTTTAGATATTTGTTATGACATAACTATAGTCAGGGGTGGACAAAGTACACATCTTCATTACTTGAGTGAAAGTACAGATACTACTGGTCAAATACTACTCCACCACAAGTGAAAGTTGTAAAGACAGGTTTTTACTTAAGTAAAAGTACGGAAGTACATGCTTTTAAAAGTACTTAAGTATCAAAAGTAAAAAGTAAATGCATTGTTTTATTGTCACTTTGTATGTTTACAATACCTTATGCCACTAATCCAACCTACTGAATACACGGATTAGCTTGTATTACCTTTGGAATTAAGAGTTTTTACGTTACCAAACCAATAGAAATGGAACAACTGAATGAAGATAATCATCCTTGATTTTTATTTAACACTCCTACAGCTACATTGAACTCATTTTAATACTTGTTTAAAAGTTACAAAGTTATTTTTCAAAGAAATATTGAAGTCTATGATATGGTTCATTTTAGGCAAACAAAGCAACATTGAAAAGAAAACAAATCTTTAGTCTTTTCAGAAAACTGGAACACTCTCAGTATGGCCACGGGTGTGTACGTTGCACCATAGAACTTTTTGAATTTTGCCATCAACTGATCACTATTCATAAAATGCTAAGAAATCAGTGAACTTTACAACATGTGGCTAGGGTTGGGTATCGTTTGAATTTTATCCATTCTGATAATGATTCTGCTTATTGATTTCAATTCTTATCGATTTCCAGTTTAGATTCCGAAGTTGTAAAAAAAGTGAAGTAAAACATTTTGACCTGTGTGATCATTTAACCTACTTATTGATCATTTGTTTGCAAAAAAAAAAAAAAAAAAATATATATATATATATATATATATAAATGTGCAGTATTTTGACAATAAAATAATGTTCAGATTTATATACATCCTTGACCAGTTTTTAGCAGCAATTTACCAGTAGGCCTGAGTAGTAAGGTTTTTTTAATATATGGTAGCAGCCATTTTTGACAGATATATTAGCCTACCATTTGTATTGCCATAGCTTAGCTACAAATATTAAACTAGGCTATAGTTACTATAATGAAACTATGTTAAATGTGTAGTTACTGTAGTTTTACTACAAATAGCATAATTATGGTTACTATAGTGAGAGACTAAACATGTGGATACTGTGATTGTACTGCAAATACCATAGTTACACTAGTTACTATAGTAAAAACATGGTTAATTTTCCAAAGAGCTTTTATGTTTACGTTAGTTTAGTGGGGAAGGTCCCGAGGTTGCCAGATTTGCTTAAAAAAATCAGCCAAATATCCATTCAAATCTAGGCGGAAAACTCCAGGCTTAGAAATACTGTAAGACTTGGCAACACGGGAAGGTACTGGCAAATCGCAGGCCGGATTTTCTCAGAAAAAAAAAGGTTCAGTGAATCTGAAAATAAGCACACTGGAGAAACAGCTACATATAACGACTTTCTACTTGGGGACCTTGATATAAATGTAGCAGAGTAAAAAGAATGATATTTGTCTTTGAAAATCAAACAATAAATGTAGGCCTATTGAAGTTGAAATAGCAAGTTTACAGAAAAAATAATACAGATACTCAAAAAGTGTCCTTAAGTGCAGTACTCAAGTAAATCGTTGTTACTGTCCACCTCTGACTATAGTCTATCTAGTAATTCTGGTCAAACTTGACAGAAAACAACGAAAACAATCCATGCATCTATATGTGGGTCATTCCTGGTATTCGGTAACATTTCAACTTGGAATATCCTTTTTTTTTTTTTTTTCAACTGCATATGATTCATTTGCTAAATCCCCCACATCATTAGACACATATCAAACCTCAAAAAAAAAAAAAAAAAAAAATCATATTTTCCCACCTCAGGCATTAACTTTTAAAACTTTTATTTATTTATTTATTTTTTTTTCAGATTTAGACACCTTTTTTTCTCAACCCCGTAACGGACAAAATGGGATTGGTTTAAAAATAATTTTAAACAGAACTCAGTATAAAACAAACATCTATCTACTGCTCATGTGTCCTTCATAGCAATTTAATGATGAACAAATGCAACATTCATCATAATTTTCCACATTTTTATAGGACTGAAGCTAAAAATACACAAATTGTGTATAAAGACTGTAACACATTTTAAGTGGTACATTGCCTTAAATTTTGGTTTTGTTTCTCTCTCATATTGTCCCCATCATTCTGAGTCAACATATCTGCATGACCAACATTGTCTTTCTGCTGCAAAAGTGGGTACAATTTCTGATGTATGATGCTTGTCAAGGTATAAGTGGACATATTACCTGAAAAATTATATTTATAACAAAAATATCAGTTGGTAAGTATATATTCACTGAAACCATGACTTTAAAAAAAAAATATTAAAATTATTAATAAATGAAGTTAATAACTCACAAGTTTATAACCGTGTAACAGTAATAAATACATATATTTGTGATGGTGTTGTGGTTTTTCTCTTAAAGTGGCCACTTCTCCTCATGTAGTTAGGAGAGTTGACCATATATGGAAGCAATAAAATAAGTACATTGTATATTAGGGTACTTATGGATTAAAACAAAATGTTGAAAAATAATAATTTTCCATCTTAATTTTATGTGACAGGGCTGAGTTGTTAAGCTTGACAGTACCCTCCCTGACTATAATATGCCTCAAAAATATGAATAATACGTGTGATACTACTAACCATTTTCTGCACCACTATTAAAGAGATCTGAATGATGTCATTTCTGGTCAATGATGTCTCATGTGAGTGGAATCTAAATCATTATGGACTTAGATTGGTTAGTGTGAAGGGGTTGAGTTCAGACTGAGGGACATAACTTTTAAAGTCTGTTTTTTTTTTATAAAATATGCATTTTTTTTTTTTTTTAGAAAAATATTTTTTAGAAAGGAACACAAATAAATGCTTACATTATTGACGAAAATTTTGTAAATATTTTTCTAAGTACAGACTCAGTGAAGCGCCTCAGGGACATGACAAATTAATGAATGAGGCATTTATATAGCACTTTATTGTGAATTGCTGTGCACCCAAAACACTTTACAATCATGAGGAAGTCTCTCCTCAGCCACCACCACTGTGCAGCATCCACTTGAATGATGAGAATGGACCTCAGTTTAACATCTCATCCAAAGGATGGTGCTTGTTTGACAGTATAGTGTCCCCATCGTTATACTGGGGCATTAGGACCCACACAGACCACAGAGCAAGCACCCCCTGCTGGCCTCACTAACACCTCTTCCAACAGCAACCTAGTTTTCCCAGGAGGTCTCTCATCCAGGTACTGACCAGGCTCAACCCTGCTTAGCTTCAGTGGGCAACCAGTCTTGGGCTGCAGGGTGATATGGCTGTGATGACAAGGTGACAAAGTGACAAAGTGACAAAGTGACAAAGTGACAAAGTGACAAGATTCTTGTTTAAGATAGTTATGCATTGTTTTATGCTATTTAAAATAAATAAATAAAAAGATAAATATGATAATTATTTTTATTCAGTATAATGGGCATACTAAAGTATTATGAAAAGCTTCTAACAATTCATTTTGGTGAACCACCACTTTAAAAACTCCCAGGATTAACTCAATCCCAGTAATGACCCATGTATTGTTATACACATTGTTCTATACATCCATCTTTCTATTGTTCCATCCAATTCAAAATCAATCCATGTGAAAAGGTTTTAGTGGTTCTTGCAGTTACTAGCACTTAAAAATGTCCTTGTGTGAAGAAAAAAAAAAAAGTTCTTTATTTCCCTGACAATTATCTTGGAAACTCAAACTACAAGGGAATTTGCAAGGGAATAAATGTCAGGCTCAGTATGGCCAGGCTTGAAATGTCACTGAAAAACAATGAGAACAAATTATATAACCAATTACTGTATATGGTAACATGTAGTGCATCTCCCATTTCACCGTGTTTATCACAAACCAAAATAATTTAGTTCAGTCAGTGAAATCAATGTAATATGTGGCAAGCTGATGAAGATGTTGGGAGGAAACCAGAATAGCACAAGTGAAAAACTCTCAATAAGTGCCCAATGAGCTTACATCACTGTACTTTTGAAAACAGGGTTGCTCTGAAATGACTGTCTACTGTAAAGCATTTTATAATCTCCTAAATTGCTCTATTATGTATTACAGGCAATTATTATAATGCTTTAGTCAGTCTTACCCATAATTAATATGACATGCTGCAGACAAAGTCCATCAATACAGAAAAAAAGAAAAAAAAATCCAAGACAGCAGGAACCATACAGGACAGTGTTGATCGTCAATGCTTTTGTCTTGAAAAATAAAAACATGTATTTAGACAGGTTTGGGCATTTTCTCCTATTTAGCTACATCAGAGAAACTAGTAGACTTTTCGTGTTATGATCTGGTGTCTTTCTGTATCACTTCTCAGAGACTCAAATCTCTTAAATGTTGTGTGGAATTAAGTACTTAAGTTCAAGTTTCCATCTTTCACTTTCAGGCTTAATTAGTGCAGTGTACATAATTACTTCTGTTTTTTTAACCTCCTCTCTGCAGTCAGCTCTAGAGTATTAGGAAGGGTTGTGTTGCTCTGGATGCTTCTCTGTGGTCAACTTTACATTGACCGAATGTTAGGCAAGCATGATATGATATTTTTATCATGTAAAATTGGTGTTCTTTTAAATTTACTACATTTTATATTAATATTTATTGGCAGACAGTCCTTTCAAGAAAATAATCTCTTTAAGAGTTTTCCCTCTATGCATGCATGTACAGAAATAAAAGCATTCATTGTATTATTTTCAAGTTCATTATTTTTCATATCCTTTACAAATGTTATTTTGAAGCATAATGAAATAATTTCAGATCTAGATTGTTCTTGTTCAAATATATATTTAATGTATGCATTCATTTTGACAGTGTTCTGCATCATACCTTAAAATGTAATGTGGCATTTAGTATAAGGGGGAAACAATTATCTCTAAGCTACACATTCATAGCTTTATGTGTTACTTAATGTGTTTATCTTTATCAATTCTCAATGATCTCTACTCTCTAACAGGAGTCACTTAATTTGTTGTTGATATATTTAGTAAGAAATAACACAAAACAGCATTGTTACATAATATATTATAATCAACATTTTAAAGCCGCCTGGAAGCCCAGCTTCTCTATATGATGATCGGGTGAGCTCTCAAGTGGGCTTGCTATTAACAAATGACCAATAATTGACAGCAGTATGATTGACATTGACTGAAATTTAAAAACGCCACTCACAGACAGACACAAATGGTAGTCTTTCACAACTTGCAAAGGAGGCCACTCATATTATTTGGTGTCCATATTTTTTAATAATTGCCATTAATAAATATTGTAAATAAATAATTTCACAGATTAGTGGTAGTTTGAGCAGCAACAAGGTAGATTGTGCTTTTTTGTTGAACAAGGTTCATACAACTCCAGTGCCACAGTATGAACCAGAAAGCAAACTGTACGTGATTTAAATACAGTATCAGCCACCAACTTATATATATATATAGTGACAGGGTGAAGAATCACACGACAAGAGGACTTCAACAAAAAAAACCCCGGAGGGTGGTTTTTATTTAAAGACTGTGCTGGTGCTCAGTGTGGTGCTCCATGCTGTGCTGGCAAACACTCCTTGTGTGTCCTAGGTGCTGTGGGTCGGTGTCGTGCTCTCGTGCTCAGGCAGACCGGTCAAACACTGCTCTCTGGGAAAGGGCATCAGTAACAGCATCAGTAACAGCATCAGTAACAGCATCAGTAACAGCATCAGTAACAGCATCAGTAACAGCATCAGTAACAGCATCAGTAACAGCATCAGTAACAGCATCAGTAACAGCATCAGTAACAGCGTCTTCTGGAGATCTCTCTCCCCATTGTGCGTGCTACAGCGGCTTTTAAAGGCAGTGTCTGATGAGCCTCAGCTGTGGCTGGTCTGCCGGTGACGAGGGGGCGCAGGTGTTCCTCCTTTGTTCCCAGGGCGACGCTGATGAGGGCTCGGGACACGTGTCACTATATATAAACATGTAGGTCAATAGATATCACCTTTGTTACATAGGGAAAATACATAAGTAGGTCACTTAATCCTGAACATCTATCATTATGTGTACATTCTTCCATTATCAATAATCAGCATTAAGTTCACCTCAAAAATGAGATTACATTGATATAGCCATCTGGATACACAAAACAATGCCAGTGACAAAATAGTGTGTTAGAAAACTGCATAATTGCTTGCTTTTACATTTCTAACTGACAGCTCAGCACCACAGCAATTATACAACAATGTTCCTGTATTCTACACTATTCATTTGACTCATTATGTTTCGTAAAATAACAGTTTAAAGGAAAAACGTGACTCACCATGAAGAAAAGATTTTCACACACTATGTGCAGTTTGGGTGGAGAGGAGGTCATTATATACCGATGTGTTTTATTTGGAGTTGCAGCAGTTTGTCCCGGCAAGATCTTCTTTCACATGCTTTATTAATTCAAGCTCTCTGAGAACAATTACTCTTTAAATAAACTGATAAAAGTCAATTTCAGGGACAAGGACTACTAACATGTAAGTATTAAAACATTAATTATTTTAAGATTGTGACCTGGTTTAACATATAATCATTGCATTTAGAACACTGGCATCTGTATTTTATCTATCTTTTAAGATCAAGTAAGAAACAGAAATACAGTATCAGTCAAAAATTATATTTTAAATATATATTTAAAATTTTCATGTACTGTATATTAAGACTGACATTTTAAACAAATAAATAAATGAATACATTTCAGATCAACATTATTATCCATCTAAAATGACAGCTTTTATTCTATTTGTCCATTCTCTTTCTCATGTCTATTTTTTAAAGCTTTTAAAATATGTCTTGGGAAAATATTTGCACTGGAATCAAACTGGTATCGGAAGAGCAGGAGGGGGCATGTGGCCGGCCAGTTTGCAATATCAGCCCATGCAGTGATTTCAAAGGCATACAAGCGTGTGGAAGTGTTGGTAAGAGCTGTAAATCAGCTTATTGCACTGCATGGTGGGAATGAAACGTCTAATGTCAAGGTCTTTGATTGTTTTTCTGCTCTTGCTTGTCCTCAGATGCAGCACTGCAGGTGTGCTCTGTTGACCTCCTCAAAGGCAGAAAAGGGCAAAATCAACTGGAGCATCACACAGATTGTTATCAGAGTGATCACCTTGTCATCCGCAGAGGACAGTGTTTTCAGATGTGGGTTGAGCTGAGCCGAGCTTTTATTCCAAATAGAGACAAACTTCACCTGGAGCTGAAACTTGGTCAGCTATAGCCTTTTTTTTTTTAACAACCACATGACAAACAGTTTATTATTTCAGCCTCACTGGAATCTCTTGTTCTTCTCTGTGTTGTACAGGTCATATCCCATCCATTCGGGACGGCACTTATGTGATTGTTCCAATAGTGGAAGAATTCAAGAAAGACTGCTGGGGGGCAAAGATTGTGGAACATGGACAAAACCGAATCAAACTGTGTGTGCACTCTGTTCCGACTGCTTGCGTTGGACGATACCAGCTCAGTGTCGTGACACACTGTCCAGGAGGCAGATTCACTTTACCTTGTGTTCCTGAAAATGAAATTTACATGTTGTTCAACCCCTGGTGTAAAGGTATGCGTTTCATTATACAGTATATCTGAAATCCAAACACACATACACATTTGTCAGCAACAAACAAATGACTTCAACTATCTCTGTTTCTGTATCTGTATCAGATGACTGTGTGTACCTGGACGATGACTCAGAGAGATCTGAGTATGTGCTGAATGACATGGGCAGAATCTACTATGGAACTAAGCAGCAGATTGCCTGCAGAACATGGAACTTTGGTCAAGTAAGAGCCAGAATTTCACTCAAATTTTGCAGAACACAGTAATAGAAACTCCAGTCTGAGACTTTGCGGTTTGTAAAGTGTTTCTAAAGAAATGTTTCTATATTTTCTTCCTCTCTGCTGTCCGTTTCTTAGTTTGAGGAGGGAATCTTGCCTGCATGTATGTATGTGTTGGAGAAGAGCTGTACACCTTGCTCAGGATGGGGAAGCCCCATTAACATTTCCAGAGTGTTGTCTGACATGGTGAGTCTTCATTTTCTTCTTATCAGCACCCTGATTTGAAGTTGGAAAGCCCGACACAATGGTCTGATTTGCTTTGTTTTGAGTGCAGTGCATCTGCATGAATATTTTCAATCATCTCTCCTTATCAGGTTATTGCCAACAAAGACTGTGGTGTGCTGGCGGGTAACTGGTCAAACTTCTATGGAGATGGAACTGCTCCGACATCCTGGTGCGGCAGCAGTGCCATCCTGAAACAGTACCACAAATGTGGAGGAATACCTGTCAAATATGGACAGAGCTTGGCTTTTGCTGGAGTCACCAACACACGTAAGAGTTTCTGCAGACTGGACGAGGACAAAAAGTTTTGAGAAAGTGATTATAGATGTAATGCATTTATTTCTCCTCTCTTTCTCGTAGTGTTGAGGTGTTTGGGTATTCCTGCTCGTCCAGTTTCAAACTTCTGTTCTGCTCATGACACTGACGTTTGCTTGACAACTGACGTCTATTTAGATGAGAAATGTCAGCTGCTCGATCACATGAACTGTAATTCAATCTGGTAAGTATTATTCTTGCAAACAAAGTTTTTACACTGTTGCATATGTAGACTATATTGATATATAGTCTCTGAAGTTTCCTGTAGCTCAAATAGTAGAGCATGGCGCTAGCAACGCCAAGATCATGGGTTCGATTCCCTGGGAAAGCAAGAGCTGATAAAATGTAAAAAAAAACTGTAACTTGAATGCAATGTAAGTCGCTTTGGATAAAAGCATCTGCTAAATGCATAAATGTAAATGTATGAAGTTATTAATTTTTGCTATCACTCTTTTCTTTCCTTTCACAGTTCGTTTTCTCTTTTCATGATTCACGTTCTCTTCCATGTAGGAACTACCACGTGTGGAATGAGGCCTGGATGACTAGATCAGACCTGCCATCTGGTTTCGGAGGTTGGCAGGTGGTTGATTCCACTCCTCAACTGACCAGCCAGGGCTTCTTCCGCTGCGGCCCCACCTCTGTTGCTGCGATCCGCACTGGACAGACCTTCCTGAAGCATGACGTACCATTTGTTTTTGCTGAAGTGCGTCAGTTCCTTAATATTCCATCATGAGTGTTTTGACGTTTCTCTCCCATGTAAACACAAGTGCTATAGTAGTACTGTTGATTGTGTTTTAGGTGAACAATGATAGAGTGTACTGGCAGCAGAGATATGATGGGACCTTTGGTGTTGTTCACGTTGAAAAAAATGCAGTCGGTCACTGCATCAGCACCAAAGCTGTCGGTTCAGACAAACGCTTTGATATCACACACCTCTACAAACATCCACGAGGTGCAATTTCACACATCCTATTAAGGTAACAGTCACAATTAGGAAATGTCTTGATGTTAAATGTCGACTTTATTAACATTTATCAGGTACAGAGGAGGAGCGCATTGCTTTAGAAACAGCAATTCGTCATGGCTCCAGGAGGTGTACCTACCCACTGCCCTGTGCTGAGGACGTGACTGTTAAAGTCACCATGCAGGGTGATGGACCATGCGTGGGCAAGGATGCTGTGCTTTCCATCGTTTTGAAGAATAAATGCAACTCACCTTGTACCGTCACCCTGTACAGTCAAGTGGCAGCCACATACTACACCGGAGTCCATAATGCCTTAGTGAGGAAGAGCCAAATGAACATTGAGATGAAGGCCTGTGAGGGTAAGTGATGATAATCAACCCTGTACTGTAAGAGAAAGATTGCAACTGTTTAAAAGTATACTTGAATTAATTCAGTGTTTAACTCTTTGTTCTATAGTCCAGACTGTACCTTGGACCCTGCGATATGATGAGTATAAGAACCACCTAGTAGACCAGGCGGCCTTGATGCTCCATCTCTTTGGACACGTGGATCAGACCAAGCAGATTCTTGCAACCCAGTTCCACTTCAGACTGCGCACACCAGATCTTGTTATTTCTGTGAGTTTAGCAGGTTCTGTCTGTTAAACACCTCGTGGGTTGCTGATGGCCTAGACTAGAGGGTAACAATTGCAACATTATTGGTGGAAACTGGCCATTGATTGTGAGTTTTGCCTAAATGTGTCAAATGTTATGGTATATAAAATTGTGATATTTTTACCTTTCAGCCTGTATGTGATGCTGTTGTGGGTAAAGAAGTGCCAGTAAAAATCACATTCCAGAATCCACTTTCTTGCAGTCTAAAGAATGTGATATTCCGCATTGAGGGTCTGGGCTTGAAGCATGCCAGAATGGTTAACTATGGGTAAGATTAATTCAACCCTGACCTCACAGGAAAATGTACCTATTTGTATTTCTACATATAATATTTCTAATAATTCTCTCTCTTTCTTAGTGATATTGCAAGCCTGGCCACAGTGACCCTGACAGAGACATTTGTTCCAGTGCGGCATGGCACACATAAAATTCTGGCATCACTTGACTGTTCCCAACTTAATCAAGTGCATGGAGTTGCCAACATTACTGTTAACCAGTGAAAAAGTATTTAATTACCTGAAGAGAAGAAATGGCTGTTGCTTTGAACTGTAAACTTATTCATAATGATCTCAGATACACTGTTTTTTTCATGTTGTCATGAAAGAAAAACATTCATTAAAAACCTTTGAAAACTCAAATATTTGTGGTTGTTTTATGGTGGATATTCTTCATTTAGGTGTATTGTTAATTGCTGCCTCAGCATTAAAAATATTAATAATTTAATCACTTTGATATAGTTTTAAGAGTGGGTGAACTGAGAAACATTAATTATGAAAGTTATGCCTACTATGTTTCAGTACATTCAAATGATAATAAATGTATATACAGTATAAACACACCCATCTCTGTGTCAATATTTATAGTAGGTGTATAAAGGCAGTGGGTTGATCCATAGGTGTGTGCAAGTATATTTACAGTATAAGCGTAAGCCTTAAATTTTCAGTAATTCACATTCAAATTCATGTCCAAAGCCTGAGACTATATTGAAATACTGAGTTTCAAAATATAATAAAAACCTTGAATGAAGACCAATTTTACACTGTAAAATGAATAAGACATTTCATATTTTGCACTTTCAAATGTAAGTAAATGAGTGCCACGTAGTGTCATTGACTCCTTGTGCAGACAGTCAGATGTTCTTCCTCTGAACATCTCAAAGCTTGCTGGAGAACATAAGTAGTTTTTTCAGGTCAGATCCAGTGCTGCTGTCGAAAGAAAGAAAGAAAGAAAAAGAAAGTCAAATTCTGCAGACACTTTTTTTTTTTTAAATTCAAATTTTACTCAAATTATGTTGATCATATCATATGCAAAATATTTGTATTAAATTTTAACTTTTTATTATATACAATTACTTTCACTAACTCCACTTTGAGTATTAAAATGAACTGAAATACTAAAATAAAAAGTAAGTGTTATAGCTGATTTATACATATCCAGCATACACACCTGTAACATAACTCACAGTCAATTCTCTACTGATCAAAAGTGTAGACTTTTACTTCGAAGGATGCACACACATGCACACACTATTTCATTCTGCTTAAGGCATGAGAAAATATTTTGTGCAAGACTGTGTTTTATGTTTATGTATCCATCACAAGCTATTATCTGCTGGAAAAATGGTGGTGAGCTATAACAAATAAGGTTTTGTACTGGTTTTGTATAAATCACACCCTTCATTGTAGTAGGCTTACATTGCAGATCTGCATGATGACAGTATCTGTTCACATAATTGAATCCATGAACAATTTTTTTTTTTTTACACAGGAACCAGCAATTATTTTCACTGCATATAGTTTTGCTTTTGTAACTCATCACATTATTAATTAACTCTAACAGTTCAGTCCCTGGACACAATCTGGTCTCAACATCTCTCAACATGTCTTTCTGAAGTTATTCCTCTAAATAGTATCTGTTGACAAGAGAACCTGTTATACTTGAACAATGAACAAATAGTTTACATGAAGGGACCACCTCTGGCTCTGCACCCCTTTACCTAAATTCAGTACTTCAGACCTATGCCCTCTAGAAGCTTGCGTTCTGCAAGTGAATGACACATTATTGTGCCATCCCAAAGAGGCACAAAATCACTTTTATGGACTTTTTCATTAACTGTTCCCACCTGGTGGAATGACCTGCCCAACTCAATCCGAGCAGCTGAATCCTTAGCCATCTTCAAGAAACGGCTAAAAACACATCTCTTCCATCTTTATTTGACCCTCTAACTCAAGCACTCTCTATTCTAATTCTATTTTATCTATCTGTCTTCTTTTTATTAAAAAAACAACAACAAAAAAAAAAACACACACACACACACTTGACCCTCTATCAGTTGCATATTTATTCTCTAACTGCTAGCTTTTCTTGAAAAGCTCTACTTCTCTACTTGTTTCTTAAAAAACAACAAACAACAACAACAAAAAAACACTAGTAGTGTAGTATATTTTCTATATTCTATCTACTTGTTTTCTTTAAAACAAAAAACAAACAAACAAAAAAAAAAAACCTGCTGCGTGTACTGCGTTAGGCTAACTGAGACACTTGCATGTTATTGCTCTTTTGTTGGTTTTGATTGCTTCTATTGTCCTCATTTGTAAGTCGCTTTGGATAAAAGCGTCTGCTAAATGACTAAATGTAAATGTAAATGTAATGACTCAAAAATGAGTGCATGTTTAAAAACAAAGATGCAGACAGAGGAAGATGTGAAACTTCACAACTTATCCTACTAATTACACTAAGCAGGACTAGTACACACCCAGTGCATTAACACTTACTATGCAAATCTGAAATGCATTCGGTGATGATGGCTCATATGTCCAGTTAGTGGTTCAAAAGGAGTGAATTAATTAATGCCACGTATAACACCAATTTAATTTTTACTGTTGCTATGCATTTTGTTAAATATTTGAAACTAGGAAACTGCATGACAATTGCAAAGGAATGTATGTGCCCTAAAAAATGAGGTGCACTAGTTAAAGCTAGACTATGACTGTTTTCCAAAGGAAACATTTTAAAACTTTAAGTAGCAGATGTTGATGTATTTGCAATCAACGAGATGATTTTCCAGCGACATCATGTCTGTTTTAACCTAAAATGTATTTAATTCAAAAATAAAAACAACTTGAATTAATTTAGCTTTGGTTCTGTAATCAATGTCATGGCCTTTAAAGTAGAACTATACATTTCCACGAAACACATGAGCAAAAATGTTAATTAACCAGGAAATTAAGCAGGCAAGTTATTAATTTGGTGAAACACACTCTCTAAAAAGATAAATAAATATACAGAAATAATAAATCCATAGCACAGGTAAGCTGTTCTACCTGTGTGGCTTTTCAGCCTGACGCACCTCCTCTGGTGCCATTAGGTCAGCTGCAGGGTCGTCAGCTGGTTACCACTGTTCACCGATGTTTCGCCCCCTATACTAGTAAATCTCTCGGCAGGGGGGCAGTGGCATATTAGGGATGTCTCCCTGCCACCCCTGTAGCTGCCTTTATTGGGGTGTTAGCGCCCAGCTGCTCTCCTTCCTCTGGAGCCACAGCCAATAGTTGGCTTTCTCTGCCTCTTCCTCCAACTCCTTCACCGCCTTCCACAGGTTTGCACCCACCATGCCAGACTCACGGAGTACTTGCACCGTTGCTCTACTGACGAAGTTCCGGCATCTGACCTCCATGGGGTAAACCTTAGCGTTCCAGCCTGCCTCCTGGTACTCCGCTGCCAACTCAGAATACTATAGATGTTTCCTTTCATGGGCTTCTGTGATGTTTTCTTCCCACGGGACAGTCAGCTCAATGATGAAGACTCTCTTATACTCAGCTGACCATATGACAATGTCTGGAAATTACTTTAATTCAGATTAAATCCTTTTTAAAAATTTAACATGCTTTTTCAACATATGCATATAAAAAATCCATTATATGAGAATTAAACCAGTGACCTTGCCATTACTAGTTTAGCATTGGCATTTTGTCATCATTATAAATAAGCATTTTCTCCTTACTCTGGGATTTCTCAATTACATCGCTATCAGTCCACAACAATTAAACTAAGACATTAATTTGACTTTATTCCCTGAAACAGAGCATTCAAATTAACATGTGACTCACCCAAAATCCTTTCTTCTTGCTCACAGAAGATGCGGATGGAGTGGAGACGAACATGAAGTATATATACATCCAGGGCTGCAGTGGAAAGATGAGCTGGTTAAAGTAGGACTTACTGTTCACTTGCTTCAGTAAATCAACTTCTCACTTCATTTACTTGTTAACAACAAGGACAAGGACTAAAAACATGTAAGTAATCAACTTTGATGTTACTTCATGCCTATTATATGCTTTTACTTTGCACATATTCATTGGTTTCATGGATATTAAATAAGCCACAAGAAGACAGTTAACATTATTTAACTTGCTGTCTAATAAATGTAGCTTGAGAAGGAAGAGAAGTTCTACAAACCTGAATTTAATGGATTTAAAGGCTGGAATATTCAGGGGAAAAGTTAAATTATAAATGATCCACCTGAACTTGTGAATGAGCAAACAATGATAATGTTGTATATTTTATTATTTTCCCTTCAAAATCTTCTTTCCTTTTTGCACAGGATGCCTTTTGTCAACAATCCATACAAAAACCACTGCACCGTCGGCCGTTTCCCACGTATTAAACTGCAGTCAGAGAACAGCTGGAAAGGAGCATGCTATGCACCGGTTTACAATAACCCATGCACAAACCCTTGTGCTAACCCTTGCACAAACCTATCTGGTGACCCCTGGGCAAATGTTTACGTGAACCCATATGTAAACCCATGCATTAACCCTTGCACTACTCCATATGCTACAACATTAGCTACTCCATATGTTACTCCTTGCACCACTCCATGCACTACTCCATACACTAATCCTTATGGCTTTGTCACTCCATGCCGTGATTATGAGACTAAAGAAGTTGTCATCAAGGAATACGTGGATGATTGCACAAGCAAGCGAGTTTGTGAAGGCAATGGTAAGAGTCACAGATCTTTGTCCTGCAATGCATGATGTGAATTATACTTACTCATAGTAACTCAATGAATGATCTGTTTGATAACTAATTACTTGTTTCTGCTTTTTTCATTTTCTCAGATGCTATCCTCCGGGTGTGTAAAGTTGACCTTCTCAAATGCAGGACCGAACAGAATCGTCAGGAGCATCACACACATTGTTTCCTTGATGACCGTCTCATTGTCCGCAGAGGACAGTGTTTCAACATGTGGGTTGATCTGTCCCGTTCTTTCAATCCCAGTTGTGACAAGCTTCACCTGGAGCTCAAACTAGGTTAGTTTCTATATGACCCATGACAACAGAGGACATACAGGTACAGTATGTAGAGGAGGAACATGTGAGGAGCTGAACTAGCATTTCACCCTCACTGGAATCTCTTGTTCTTCTGTGTGTTTTACAGGTCACATCCCATCCATCCGGGACGGCACTTATGTGATTGTTCCAATAGTGGAAGAATTCAAGAAAGACTGCTGGGGGGCAAAGATTGTGGAACAAGGACAAAACCGAATCAAACTGTGTGTGCACTCTGTTCCGACTGCTTGCGTTGGACGATACCAGCTCAGTGTCGTGACACACTGTCCAGGAGGCAGATTCACTTTACCTTGTGTTCCTGAAAATGAAATTTACATGCTGTTCAACCCCTGGTGTAAAGGTATGCATTTCATTTCACTTATTATTATGACATATTACTCAGTTATCATGAACCTGAATATATGCGTAAAGTGCAATGCTCTCTTTATCAGATGACTGTGTTTACCTGAGAGATGAGGCAGAGAGAGCTGAGTATGTGCTGAATGACATGGGCAGAATCTACTATGGAACTAAGCAGCAGATTGCCTGCAAAACATGGAACTTTGGTCAAGTAAGAGCCAAACTTTCACTCATATTACAAAAGTGCTTACACATGAGTTAACATTATGTCAGAGAGCTACTGTGAATCCACTGATTTCAGTGGGAATAGTGGGTCACAGGAAAACAGCAGAAATGACAAAACTGTTATTTTTCTAGTGTGTAATTAAGTCCATAAGTAACAAGGGTGTGCGTTAAAAGTGTTGGAACCTATTGGGGTTGCTGCTGGAAATGTCTTTTCACATTCAATTTCTCTTGAAGCATCTGAGATCAAATTCTACACAACAAGCTCTACTCTATAACAACATTTTCATGCACAAGAGACAGTATGAAGTTTTCAGTTTCCAATTTCCTCACTCTTCTGTCTGATTTATAGTTTGAGAAGGGAATCTTACCTGCGTGTATGTATGTGTTGGAGAAGAGCTGTACACCTTGCTCAGGATGGGGAAACCCCATTAACATTTCCAGAGTGGTGTCTGACATGGTGAGTCTTCATATTGTTCTTATCAACCTTAATTTTTCATGATTTCACCCTGATTAAAATAGCCTGATTTGTTCTATTCTGGGTGTGGTTTCTAATCATCTCTCTGTATCAGGTTATTGCCAACAAAGACTGTGGTGTGCTGGTGGGTAACTGGTCAAACTGCTATGGAGATGGAACTGCTCCGACATCCTGGTGCAGCAGCAGTGCCATCCTGAAACAGTACCACAAATCTGATGGAATACCTGTCAAATATGGACAAAGCTCGGCCTTTGCTGGAGTCACCAACACATGTAAGAAAGAGTTCCTGCAGACTGGATGAGGAAAGAAGTTTTGATGAAGTAACTGTAGACGTAATGCACTTATATTTTTTTTCTCTTTCTCGTAGTGTTGAGGTGTTTAGGCATTCCTGCTCGCCCAGTTTCAAACTTCTGTTCTGCTCATGACACTGATGTTTGTTTGACATCTGACGTCTATTTGGATGAGAAATTCCAGCTGATCGATCACATGAACCGTGATTCAATCTGGTAAGTGTCATTACCATTTGTGATGTCCTAAAGAGTTCCTCTGAATGTGCATTATGTGTTTGTATTTCTTTCATGTTCTCTTCCATGTAGGAACTACCACGTGTGGAATGAGGCCTGGATGACTCGGCCAGACCTGCCATCTGGTTTCGGAGGTTGGCAGGTGCTTGATTCCACTCCTCAACTGACCAGCCAGGGCTTCTTCCGCTGCGGCCCCACCTCTGTTGCTGCGATCCGCACTGGACAGACCTTCCTGAAGCATGATGTGCCCTTTCTTTTCGCTGAAGTATGTTAATTCCTTTAATTTAGCTTTCTGTCATAAAGTTAACATATAAAGACTTAAGATTCTTGTTTGTCTCCTTGTGTTCTAGGTAAATAATGATAAAGTTTACTGGCAGAGGAGATGTGATGGTACATTTGGTGTTGTCCACGTTGAGAAGGATGTAGTAGGTCACTGCATCAGCACCAAGGCCATTGGCTCAGATCAACGCGTGGATATCACAAACCTCTACAAACACCCACTTGGTAAAACCCACATGCATTTCCATCTATTCCAGCACTCAACACTTTGAACCATGGTGCTTATACTATTGATGAAGTTTGGGGTCTTTTTTATGATTCCTTCCCATTGTCAATTTTACTCTTTCTTTTATTGATCAGGTTCTTCTGAGAAGTGCACTGCTTTGGAAACAGCTGTTCGTCATGGCTCCAAGAGATGTGCATACCCACTGCCCTGTGCTGAGGATGTTGTCTGTGAAGTCAACCTGAAAGGGGATGGACCATGTGTGGGCAAAGATGCTGTGCTTTGCATCAATCTAAAAAACAAATGCAGCTCACCTCGTAGCATCACTCTCTACAGCCAGGCTGCAGCCATGTACTACACCGGAGTCAGGAAGACCTTCCTGAAAAGAGACCACACATGCATTGAGCTCAAGCCCTCTGAATGTGAGAAATGCTGAAGTTTTGTAAGAGTTGCAATAGATGAGACCACACAGTTGGTATAGTGCAGCTTATAGGTAAAGAAACTTTTAATGAAAGCATGAGAATTCAATCAGTATTTTTCACTTTTTTCCCACATTAGGCAGACCTCTGGATTGGACCCTGAGTTATGACGAGTATAAGGAACACCTGGTGGATCACGCCTCACTGATGCTCAACCTCTTTGGACACGTGACTCAGACTAAGCAGGTTCTGGCCACCCAGTACAGCTTCAGACTGCGCACACCAGACCTTGTTATCACTGTGAGTTTAAAATTACAGTTCAACTGTTTAATTATTTGATTGTTTGAAATCATTTAGTGCTAAATTGTGTCTTGTATGTGGTAATTCTCAGCCGGTATGTGATGCTGTCTTGGGTCAAGAAGTGCCAGTCAAAATCACTTTCCAGAATCCACTGCCTTGTGTCCTGAAGAACACTGTATTCCGCTTTGTGGGACTTGGGCTGCAGCATGCCAGAGTTGTCAACTATGGGTAAAATGAATTTAATTAATTACTCAATAAATAATAAATTATTTTTGCATTATTCTATTTAATTTTCAATTAATTATATAAATCATGATTGTTGAACATAATACTAAACTCCATATATGTTGCCATATATGTTAAACCATTTGTTATTATTTTATCTAAAAAATACAAATAATTTAAAACATATATAGTAGCATAAAATCACCTTTTTTTTTTTTTTTTTTTTCACAGTGACATTGCAGGGCATGCCACAGTGTGCCTGACGGAGAAGTTTATTCCCAAGTGTCACGGCCCACAGAAGCTTGTGGCATCATTCAATTGTCCTCAGCTTACTCAGGTGCATGGATTCGCCAACATTGTTGTCAAACAACACTGTTAAACTAAAAAATAGAGGATTTATTTATTTTTTTTTGTAATTTTGGAAATAAAGTGCTGTTGACTAAATTCAGCAGTAAAATATTACAATGTGTGTTTCACATGATTGATTTGCAAACTGAATTATCAGTTTTGTTTCACGTCACCTACAATATACTAATGTTAAAGTTGAAATGTCTGTGTTCATTAAAGAAATCATCTGATAAAACATCTTTGAAAAGGCCTTGAAAAAGATTTGTTGTGTTTTATGTTGACTGTTTTCTAATTTAGTATTGTTGTTGTGTACTGCCTAAGTATTTAGAAAAAACGTGAATAATTTAATCTCTTTGATATGTGGTTATGAGTCTATAACTAGTACAGGATATCTGGACCAACAAAAATATATTCATAATATTCAGTACTGGGTAGATTACTTATAAAATGTAGTCCATCCTGGGCACCACTATCTCTCAGGACTTTAAGTGGGACACTCACATTAGCTGGGTTTCCATTCAAAGTTACAAATTGAACTTATGCGCAAATTTTGGAATATCGCATAAACATTAGCTCGGACGTAGCACAGTGCTCATTCAACAAATGCACAGCTAAATAGATGAGTATTGAGTCTGGATTTAAATGTGGCTAATGTTTTAGCCATCTGATCTCTTCTGGAAGCTGGTTCCAACTGCAAGCGGCATAATAGCTAAAAGCGGACGCCCCTTGTTTTGTGTGGACCCTTTGTATTTCTAACTGACTCGATCCTAATGATCTGAGTGGTCTGCTAGGTTTATATTTGGTGGTATTTTTCTGGTTCTAGTCAGAATCCTGGCAGCAGTGTTCTGGATGAGCTGCAGCTGTCTAATATTCTTCTTTGGAAGGCCGGTGAGGAGACCATTACAATAATCCACCCTGCTGGTGATAAAGGCATGAACAAGTTTCTCCAAGTCTTGACTGGACACAAAACATCTAATTCTTGCAATGTTTTTGAGATGATAGTATGATGAGTTAGTTACTGCTTTGATATGACTACTAAAACTAAGGTCTGTCTCCAGAATCACCCCAAGATTTTTTAATTTTAGTTTTAAAAAGCTAATAATTAAAAAATAAAAATGTAAAATCAAAACAAATAATTTTTAAATTAACAGTTAAAATAAAACACATATTCAAAAAGATGAAATATTTGTTTACCTGGATTTCATGTGACCATTAACCAACGTCAGAGAACCGTGAACATGCCACTGTGTTACTTCTATTAACTTTTTAATTATTAATTTGTTACCTTAAAATCTCAGGGAGTAATTCAAGTAAATATATTAGGTTAAAGCTGTTGGCCAATTAATGTGTTCATCAATGTTGAAATTTTGAGAAAACACTTCTTAAAATTAAAATATTTTTTTGTAAATCCAGTCCTCAAATACGTGGCCTCTCAATTTTTAGTTTAATTATAGCCACCTGACTAGTGACTGGACTAGTGTGAAACTGGAACAAAACAAAAGATTTTCTGAATGTATAAAAGTGGTAGGCTATTTTAGAAGGAACAATTTAAAAGATGAGAAAGAGCAATTATGGAAAGTCAATTATGAATAATTTCTTGCTATTGCGTAGCTATGTTATCATGTAATCAATAAAAAAGTAACTGTAGTCTTATTATGAGTATTTAAATGTAATATAATCTAATTAATTTCTTTCTGCAGTTTTTGCTCTTTATTTTCTATCTTTTTGGTTTTGTTCCTCAGCAATCTTGCTTATATTTTCTTGTATACTATCTTTAGTCTTGTTTCGAGTTTTGAACTACTTTGATTTTATACTTTCGTTTTCAGTAGTCTATATTTTGATATTTCCTTTACCCTTTTATTTTACTTTAGTTACTTATTATTTTCCCTTTTATTACATGTTTCTTGTGTTGTTGTTGTGTGGTTTTGAGTGCTGTCTTGTTGTGTGTTTGCTGTGTGTTCCCTCCAGTCCTGCTCTACCAACCTGAGACTCCCTGCCTGTTGGTTGCCCAAGGCAGTCTGCCAACTAGGCTTGGTGCAGAGAGCCTTTCATTGATACTAGCCTGCTTTATGCCCCTTCACTCTGATTGCATGCCCTACTGGTCTCTGCTCTGGCCTTCTCCCCATTCTGCTGCTTGGTTTGGCCACTGACTGGGACTGTTCTCCAGACCGTCTACCTCTGGAGGCATAGTTCTCTCCTGCTGGTTGGAGTTGTCCCAAGACTGTTCACCCCTGTGCACTCCCCTGAACTTGTGCTTTCAATAAATATTTGTTTCACTCACTCTGCATTTGGGTCCCTTCCTGCTGACCTTGACACCAGTGGTGTAGTGGTGCCTAGAGAAGCGGGTATACTCTTAATTCATGCCCCAATTTTTTATTTTTTTTAAACGGCCCTGCAAAGGATGAACGACCTGTGTCATAAACAGTGACATGTAAAACTAGTCTTGCAATTTTAGTTCACTCCAAAATGGGCCAGTAATATTTGCACACTGTCACTTAACTTCTGCTGCTTGAGTAAGGATCATTATAAAAATAATATTATCCACAGAGGAGGTGCAGATTTTGCAATAAATAATTAACTGCAGCAACTGACATTTTGTCAGAACCTCTAGTAAATTGCATGTTATTTTGTTTAGTTGTCTGTTCAGAATTGTGGGAGAATTGTGATCTCTATTTGAAACAAACAATTTTTTTTTGATTTTGACAGAAGTGAGGGGGACAGAAATGTCTAATATAATAACTTTTTTTGTATAATTGACAGGTTTTATAACGATCATTATTATTATTATTATTATTATTATTAATTATTAGGCTACCTCTTGCTTTTAATTGGCTGAGAAATCAAATACACAGCTGGACAATAAGCAATAATTTATAATATTTTTCCTGTATTTTCCTAATGACAATTTTATGATTTGTTTAGCCTATATACTACATTTCCCCCCATTTTTATCACAGAATAAGGCAGAATATATTTTATAGCCTAGTATCTATTGGCAAGTGTAATAAATGCTATCAATTAGCCTACTTAGCACTGCATTATTCAGAATCAGATGCTTTTTTATTACCTGGAGATTGAAAACACACATAAACCATACTGTCGCAATCATGCGTTTACTGTCTTCATGTTTCTATTTATTCAGCTTAGCCACAGTAGACATAGATTTGGCTACAGCGATAGCTGGATTCTTGCGTCGTGACTCGTGAGTTACTTCTATGAGGCTGTTTTGGACTTTCTGCGAGAGCGCCATCCTATAAATGAAACATACACTGCATGAGAGTGTTTACGTCTTTACTGGATGTTTTAGAGAATATTTGCATTTATTCACATGCGATTGGATTAGTTACTCATATGCTGGACTGTCATGATTTGGCTAGTGCAGGACACTACTGAATGATGCGCATCAGAGGGGATTTAGAAGTAGGTATACGGAATGCCGACTGATAAAGAAGTGGGTATACGCCGTATACCTGCGTATACCCTCCACTACACCACTGCTTGACACTACACTCTTAAAAATAAAGGTGCTTCAAAAGGTTCTTCAAGCTATGCCATAGAAGCTTGCTTTTTTTTTTGGTTCCACAAAGAACCATTCAGTCAAAGGTTCTTTAAAGAACCATCTCTTCCTTACCTTTTTATAATCTGAAGAACCTTCTTTCACCACCAAGAACCTTTTGCGAAACAGAAAGGTTCTTCAGATGTTAAAGGTTCTTTATGGAACCAAGGTTCTTCTATGGCATCGTGAATCACCTTTATTTTCTATCTTTTGGTTTTGTTCCTCAGCAATCTTGCTTATATTTTCTTGTATACTATCTTTAGTCTTGTTTCGAGTTTTGAACTACTTTGATTTTATACTTTCGTTTTCAGTAGTCTATATTTTGATATTTCCTTTACCCTTTTATTTTACTTTAGTTACTTATTATTTTCCCTTTTATTACATGTTTCTTGTGTTGTTGTTGTGTGGTTTTGAGTGCTGTCTTGTTGTGTGTTTGCTGTGTGTTCCTCCAGTCCTGCTCTACCAACCTGAGACTCCCTGCCTGTTGGTTGCCCAAGGCAGTCTGCCAACTAGGCTTGGTGCAGAGAGCCTTTCATTGATACTAGCCTGCTTTATGCCCCTTCACTCTGATTGCATGCCCTACTGGTCTCTGCTCTGGCCTTCTCCCATTCTGCTGCTTGGTTTGGCCACTGACTGGGACTGTTCTCCAGACCGTCTACCTCTGGAGGCATAGTTCTCTCCTGCTGGTTGGAGTTGTCCCAAGACTGTTCACCCTGTGCACTCCCTGAACTTGTGCTTTCAATAAATATTTGTTTCACTCACTCTGCATTTGGGTCCCTTCCTGCTGACCTTGACACCAGTGGTGTAGTGGTGCCTAGAGAAGCGGGTATACTCTTAATTCATGCCCCAATTTTTAATTTTTTTTAAACGGCCCTGCAAAGGATGAACGACCTGTGTCATAAACAGTGACATGTAAAACTAGTCTTGCAATTTTAGTTCACTCCAAAATGGGCCAGTAATATTTGCACACTGTCACTTAACTTCTGCTGCTTGAGTAAGGATCATTATAAAAATAATATTATCCACAGAGGAGGTGCAGATTTTGCAATAAATAATTAACTGCAGCAACTGACATTTTGTCAGAACCTCTAGTAAATTGCATGTTATTTTGTTTAGTTGTCTGTTCAGAATTGTGGGAGAATTGTGATCTCTATTTGAAACAAACAATTTTTTTTTGATTTTGACAGAAGTGAGGGGGACAGAAATGTCTAATATAATAACTTTTTTTGTATAATTGACAGGTTTTATAACGATCATTATTATTATTATTATTATTATTAATTATTAGGCTACCTCTTGCTTTTAATTGGCTGAGAAATCAAATACACAGCTGGACAATAAGCAATAATTTATAATATTTTTCCTGTATTTTCCTAATGACAATTTTATGATTTGTTTAGCCTATATACTACATTTCCCCCCATTTTTATCACAGAATAAGGCAGAATATATTTTATAGCCTAGTATCTATTGGCAAGTGTAATAAATGCTATCAATTAGCCTACTTAGCACTGCATTATTCAGAATCAGATGCTTTTTATTACCTGGAGATTGAAAACACACATAAACCATACTGTCGCAATCATGCGTTTACTGTCTTCATGTTTCTATTTATTCAGCTTAGCCACAGTAGACATAGATTTGGCTACAGCGATAGCTGGATTCTTGCGTCGTGACTCGTGAGTTACTTCTATGAGGCTGTTTTGGACTTTCTGCGCGAGAGCGCCATCCTATAAATGAAACATACACTGCATGAGAGTGTTTACGTCTTTACTGGATGTTTTAGAGAATATTTGCATTTATTCACATGCGATTGGATTAGTTACTCATATGCTGGACTGTCATGATTTGGCTAGTGCAGGACACTACTGAATGATGCGCATCAGAGGATTTAGAAGTAGGTATACGGAATGCCGACTGATAAAGAAGTGGGTATCGCCGTATACCTGCGTATACCCTCCACTACACCACTGCTTGACACTACACTCTTAAAAATAAAGGTGCTTCAAAAGGTTCTTCAAGCTATGCCATAGAAGCTTGCTTTTTTTTTTGGTTCCACAAAGAACCATTCAGTCAAAGGTTCTTTAAAGAACCATCTCTTCCTTACCTTTTTATAATCTGAAGAACCTTCTTTCACCACCAAGAACCTTTTGCGAAACAGAAAGGTTCTTCAGATGTTAAAGGTTCTTTATGGAACCAAGGTTCTTCTATGGCATCGTGAATCACCTTTATTTTTAAGAGTGTACCCAGTACTGCTAATATTCAAAATGGTGTGTGCCTACTGCATGTTGCAGTAACAATCTATATACAGTAAATTAATATAGAAACACACCCATGTCTGCCTCATTTACAGCAGGTGTATATACTGCAGGCAGTGGGTTGTGTGCAAGTATGCACCTAAGTGTCAGCATCCAATTGTGAGTCACTCACATGGATGTATCGAAGTGGAAGTACTCTACATATGTAAAAACTCTACATTGAAAATCTGATATTCAAAATCTCATTAAAACCTGAAATAAAAAAAAATAAATATGTTGTAAAATGAGTAATTTCACAATGATAAAAGTAAGGGTTGCTGTCTGATGGGGAAATATCAGTCTCCTTTGAGTAAGACCATAGTCAAATCATACACTGGGAAAAAATGGTGTAGAAACAAGAAATTTGGAGTATTTTTATATTCATGTATCCATCACAAGATGGTGTGTATGTTGGGGAAAACTGTGGTAAGTTTTCTACTACTTGTTCACTGGTTTTGCACACAGCCCTTATTGAAGTGGGCTTACATTACAGATCTGCAAGACATCTGTTGACAGAAATGAATCTATTGAAAACATCACTTCATTACACAGGAACTAGTAACTCCTTTCATTGCACACTGTAAGAATCTATAGTCTGCCCCAACCCAGATTCCACTCCACAATATATGTTTGATCATGCTCATTTCCCAAAATGGCTTAATTATTATAGAGAAGAAGAAAGTCAACAGTTATGTTGTTTCTAGTCCATTTGGGATAATCACATCCTGAGCAAATGGTGACCAATTGTAGAATGGAAGCGGGTGTGGGACACTATGAACCATCTCAGACAAAGAGGTGTCAGAACTTAAATAACATACAGACTAAAGCTGTTACAACAGGAGCAATTTCATTTACATTAAGGGTAGTAAACTGTAACTGTATAAAAGGTTTGAATTTAGGATGTTCTGGGTTCATTCTGACTCCGTTGAACCCAACAGGTACTACATGTGCTTTGCCACTAATATGCTGCAATAAACATCTTCATCGAGATCTTCAACGTCCTCTTCACTTTTTCTTACAACACCTTTTACTTACAGATGTCTTAACAGTTTTAGTTATAACTTATACAAACACTTAAGTACTAGTACTGTCACCCAGATATATTTTTTAGTTTCAAAATGTGTCCTTCTGAAGTCATTCCTCTCAACAGTATCTGCTGACAACAGAACCTGTTATACTTGTTCACAACAATATAGCCAATAAACGAAGATTTTACATGAGGTGACTTGAGTAAAATTAGTATACATTTAAAAACAAAGATGCTGACAGAGCAAGATATGAAACTATGCATTAATTTTACAATTACTAATTACACTAAATAGGACTTGTACACACCCAGTGCATTAACACTTATTATGCAAACCTGAAACACATACAGTATAGTGATGATGACTCATAAGCCCAGTTAGCTCAAGAAGAGTTAATCTGCTCTACTGCTCCAATTAATGCCACGTATAACACTGTCTCATGAGTCATATTTAATTTTTATTGTTGCTATGCATTTTGTTAAGTACTGTATTTGAAACTCTGAAGCCGCATGACAGATGTAAAGCAAAAATTAGGTGCACTAGTGAAAACTAGGCTATTACTGTTTGGCAAAATAAATATTTTAAAACATTAGGTAGCAGATGATCATGTTTTGCAATTATAGAGATACTTTTCCAAAAGTTGTATATTACTAAAATGTATATAATTCAAAAATAAAAAGATAACTAGAATTAATTTAGCTTTGGTTCTGTAATTTGTACAGAATTATATTTTTCTATACAAACAATGCAATTTAATTTAATTTACACAAACCCTACCAGAGAGAATGTTAGAAATGTATTAGGTTAGTGAAACGCTCTCTAAAATGATAGAAATATACAGAAATAATTAATTATATAAAATCAGGTCAATTAAATATACTTTTTTTTTTTTTTGAATCTTTTACAATACATGTAAAACTAATGCATTATATGGGAATTAAACCAGTGACCTTGCCATGACTAGTTTGGTATTGGTATTTTGTCATTATTATAAATAAGTTTTTTCTCCTTACTTTGGAATTTCTCAATTACATCTCTATCAGTCCACAACAATTAAACTAAGACATTAATTTGACTTAATTCCCTGAAACATGACATTGAAATTAACATATGTCACTCAACGAAAATCCTTTTCTTCTTGCTCACAGAAGATGCGGATGGGGTGGAGACGAATATGAAGTATATATACATCCAGGGCTGCAGTGGAAAGATGAGCTGGTTAAAGTAGGACTTACTGTTCACTTGCTTCAGTAAATCAACTTCTCACTTCATTTAATTGTTAACAACAAGGACAAGGACTAAAAACATGTAAGTAATCAACTTTGATGTTACTTCATGCCTATTATCTGCTTTTACTTTGCACATATTCATTGGTTTTATGGATATTAAATAAGTCACAAGACAGTTAACATTATTTACCTTGCTGTCTAATAAATGTAGCTTGAGAAGGAAGAGAAGTTCAACAAACCTGAATTTAATGGATTTAAAGGCTGGAATATTCAGGGGAAAAGTTAAATTATAAATGATCCACCTGAACTTGAGCATGAGCAGACAATGACAATGATGTATATTTTATTATATTTTTCCTTCAAAATCTTCTTTCCTTTTTGCACAGGATGCCTTTTGTCAACAATCCATACAAAAACCACTGCACCGTCGGCCGTTTCCCACGTATTAAACTGCAGTCAGAGAACAGCTGGAAAGGAGCATGCTATGCACCGGTTTACAATAACCCATGCACAAACCCTTGTGCTAACCCTTGTCCTAACCCTTGCACAAACCTATCTGGTAACCCCTGGGCAAATGTTTACGTGAACCCATATGTAAACCCATGCATTAACCCTTGCACTACTCCATATGCTACTACACATGCTACTCCATGTGTTACTCCTTGCACCACTCCATGCACTACTCCATACACTAATCCTTATGGCTTTGTGACTCCATGCCGTGATTATGAGACTAAAGAAGTTGTCATCAAGGAATACGTGGATGATTGCACAAGCAAGCGAGTTTGTGAAGGCAATGGTAAGAGTCATCTTTGTCCTGCAACGCAATATGTGAATTGTACTTACTCATAGTAACTCAAAGAATGGTCTGTTTGATAACTAATTACTTGTTTCTGCTTTTTTCATTTTCTCAGACGCCGTCCTCCGGGTGTGTAAAGTTGACCTTCTCAAATGCAAGACCGAACAGAATCGTCAGGAGCATCACACACATTGTTTCCTTGATGATCGTCTCATCGTCCGCAGAGGACAGTGTTTCAATATGTGGGTTGATCTGTGCCGTCCTTTCAGTCCCAGTTGTGACAAGCTTCACCTGGAGCTCAAACTAGGTTAGTTTCTATATGACCCATGACAACAGAGGACATACAGGTACAGTGAGGAGCTGAACTAGCATTTCAGCTTCACTGGAAACTCTTGTTCTTCTGTGTGTTTTACAGGTCACATCCCATCCATCCGGGACGGCACTTATGTGACCGTTCCAATAGTGGAAGAATTCAAGAAAGACTGCTGGGGGGCAAAGATTGTGGAACAAGGACAAAACCGAATCAAACTGTCTGTGCACTCTGTTCCGACTGCTTGTGTTGGACGATACCAGCTCAGTGTCGTGACACACTGTCCAGGAGGCAGATTCACTTTACCTTGTGTTCCTGAAAATGACATTTACATGCTGTTCAACCCCTGGTGTAAAGGTATGCATTTCATTACCCTTTAAAATAATCACGAACCTGAATATTTGCTTAAAGTGCAATGATCTCTTTATCAGATGACTGTGTGTACCTGAGTGATGAGGCGGAGAGAGCTGAGTATGTGCTGAATGACATGGGCAGAATCTACTATGGAACTAAGCAGCAGATTGGCTGCAAAACATGGAACTTTGGTCAAGTAAGAGCCAGACTTTCACTAACTTATTACAAAAGTGCTTACACCTGAGTTAACAATTATGTCAGAGAGATGGGCCACAGGAAAACAGCAGAAATGACATAATTGTTATTTTTCTGCATAAGTAAAACGTGTGTGCATTAAAAGCATTGGAACCTATTGGGGTTACTGCTGGAAATGTCTTTTCATGTTCAATTTCTCTTGAAGCATCCGAGATATAATTCTACACAACAAGCTCTACTCTATAACAACATTTTCATCCACAAGAGAAAGCATGACAAATTTTTCAATTTGCAATTTCCTCTCTCCTCTGTCTGATTTTTAGTTTGAGAAGGGAATCTTGCCTGCATGTATGTATGTGTTGGAGAAGAGCTGTACACCTTGCTCAGGATGGGGAAACCCCATTAACATTTCCAGAGTGGTGTCTGACATGGTGAGTCACTTTTTTCATCTTATCAACACCCTGATTTCATGATGGTATGCCTTTAAAATAATCAGATTTGTTCTTCATGAAGCTTGCTGACTTCAAAATAAAATAGTTTTAATCATCTCTCTGTATCAGGTTATTGCCAACAAAGACTGTGGTGTGCTGGTTGGTAACTGGTCAAACTGCTATGGAGATGGAACTGCTCCGACATCCTGGTGCAGCAGCAGTGCCATCCTGAAACAGTACCACAAATCTGATGGAATACCTGTCAAATATGGACAAAGCTCGGCCTTTGCTGGAGTCACTAACACATGTAAGAGTTCCTGCAGACTGGACGTGGAAAAAAAGTTTTGATAAAGTGATTGTGTGAAAGTAATTGATGTAATGCACTTATATATATAATATAATTCTTCTCTTTCTCGTAGTGTTGAGGTGTTTGGGTATTCCTGCTCGTCCAGTTTCAAACTTCTGTTCTGCTCATGACACTGATGTTTGTTTGACAACTGACGTCTATTTGGATGAGAAATTCCAGCTGATGGACCACATGAACCGTGATTCAATCTGGTAAGTGTCATTACTGTTTGTGATGTCCTAAATAGTTCCTCTGAATGTGCATGAAGTGTTTCTATTTCTTTCTTCTTCTCTTCCATGTAGGAACTACCACGTGTGGAATGAGGCCTGGATGACTCGGCCAGACCTGCCATCTGGTTTTGGAGGTTGGCAGGTTGTTGATTCCACTCCTCAACTGACCAGCCAGGGCTTCTTCCGCTGCGGCCCCACCTCTGTTGCTGCGATACGCAGCGGGCAGGTCTTCATGAAGCATGATGTGCCCTTTATTTTCGCTGAAGTATGTTAATTCCTTTAATTTAACTTTCTGTCACAAAGTTATCATATAAAGGCTTATGATTCTTGTTTGTCTCTTTGTGTCCTAGGTGAATAATGATAAAGTTTACTGGCAGAGGAGATGTGATGGTACATTTGGTGTTGTCCACGTTGAGAAGGATGTAGTAGGTCACTGCATCAGCACCAAGGCTATCGGCTCAGATCAACGTGTGGATATCACAAACCTCTACAAACACCCACTTGGTAAAACCCACATGCATTTCCATCTATTCCAGCACTCAACACTTTGAACCATGGTGCTTATACTATTGATGAAGTTTGGGGTCTTTTTTATGATTCCTTCCCATTGTCAATTTTACTCTTTCTTTTATTGATCAGGTTCTTCTGAGAAGTGCACTGCTTTGGAAACAGCTGTTCGTCATGGCTCCAAGAGATGTGCATACCCACTGCCCTGTGCTGAGGATGTTGTCTGTGAAGTCAACCTGAAAGGGGATGGACCATGTGTGGGCAAAGATGCTGTGCTTTGCATCAATCTAAAAAACAAATGCAGCTCACCTCGTAGCATCACTCTCTACAGCCAGGCTGCAGCCATGTACTACACCGGAGTCAGGAAAACCTTCCTGAAGAGAAACCAGACGTGCATTGAGCTCAAGGCCTCTGAATGTGAGAAATGCTAAAATTTTGTAAGAGCTGCAATAGAGGAGACCACCCAATTGGTATAATGTAGCTTATGGGTAAAGAGACTTCAGTATTAGGGCCCAGCATTTCGGCCCGGGCCCGACGGGTCCCGACTTTTTTACGTCCCTAGGGCCGGGCTTCGGGCCAATTTTCACGTCATAGTTCAGACGAGGGCCGGGCCTCGGGCATGATTTAGTTTTCTCCTTATTTTTATATTTTAGACATCCATCAATTAGTGATGAAAAAAAATTTCCGCGCTGGTGGAAACAACACGAGACTGTGCTGCCGCGACTGAGAGTGGCTCGGCGGTGTTTAGTGTCCCGCTGCAGCAGAGCGCGCCGTCAGCAGCAAAGCTTGCTGTAAAGCCCCAGCAAAAGTAATTACCATGAATGTGTCCGGGGGAAATAGTAAGGAGATATTTGAATTACTTACTAATAAACTGTTTTCTGTGTCGGTGTTGCATCAATGTGGATTCATCTCCTCATTAGACGCACCTTTAGAGAGAAGTGCATCTTCACGGATTTTTTGTTTTCGATTTGATTTATTTTGTTAAACAGTAATTTAAAGGTTTCTATAGATATATTTATCATGTCTGTGAGGCATGTATTCGCTGACTTTCGGTTCATTTTTGTGAAGCCCTCCTGTTCAAGACGAGACGGCAGAAAGCGTATCGTTTTCTTCAAAGCACGACATTTTGTTGATATTGTGAGTGCAAACAAATATAAGTAGACCCTTTAGAGTTCCGAATGATTTATTACTCTTACTTTTTTGAGCAAAAATTACGGCCTATTTTAAGTTGTTTCCATTGAAAAAAAAAAAAAAAAATGCAATTGATTGTGCTGGTGCCTCCATGTCCTTGTGCCTTTAGCTTCCACTCTCCGCACAAACTATTGGATGCAGCACACATTTTTCTAGGTTTAACCTTTAAACATTGTTATATGCTTGAACTGTTTTAGTATATCTATAGATTTTATTTTAGGCAAGTCGTGATGATTTGAGAAGGCTAAATTGATCAAACATGCTACGATCAGCCTGCCAGTCTGCCGCTGGCCGTTTGGTCGTTACAAGAAATAACTTATTTAACGAACAAAAAATGCTCCAAACGTTTTTCAAAATTAACTTAAAAAAAAAAAAAAAAAAAAAGGAAAAAAACTATTATATACAAAACTGAACTATTTTAATAGCTGAAACATGAGCAGTTTTGGGAGAAGGGCTCGGGTCGGACTCGGCCGGTAATTCTGATAAGCTGTCAGACATGGGCCAAGCTAGGGCCTGAGCATCTCGTGCCAGGGCCGGGCTAGGGCCTAAATTTGAGGCCCGTGCAGTGCTCTATTCAGTATGCATTCAATATTTGTCACGTTTCCCCAATATAGGCAGACCTCTGGATTGGACCCTGAGTTATGACGAGTATAAGGAACACCTGGTGGATCACGCTTCACTGATGCTCAACCTCTTTGGACATGTGGCTCAGACTAAGCAGGTTCTGGCCACCCAGTACAGCTTCAGACTGCGCACACCAAACCTCGTTATCGCTGTAAGTTCAAAATTACAATTCAGCTGCTTAATCTTTTGATTGGTTGAAATGATTTAGTGCTAAATTGTCTTGTATGTGGTTCTTCTCAGCCTGTTTGTGATGCGGTCTTGGGTCAAGAAGTGCCAGTCAAAATCACTTTCCAGAATCCACTGCCTTGTGTCCTGAAGAACACTGTATTCCGCTTTGTGGGACTTGGGCTGCAGCATGCCAGAGTTGTCAACTATGGGTAAAATTAATTTAATTGATCAATAAATGAATTATTTTTGCATTATTTTATTTAATTTTAAATTATATAAGTTATGACTGTTGAACATAATTCTAAACTCAGTATCTGTTGCTAAACCATTTGTGATTATTTTATCTAAAAAAACACAACTAATTTATAACATATATAGTAGCATAAAATAATCTCTTTATTTCACAGTGACATTGCAGGGCATGCCACAGTGTGCCTGACGGAGAAGTTTATTCCCAAGTGTCACGGCGCACAGAAGCTTCTGGCATCATTCAATTGTCCTCAGCTCACTCAGGTGCATGGATTCGCCAACATTGTTGTCAAACAGCACTGTTAAAAAAAAAAAAAAAAAAAAAAAAATATATATATATATATTGCAATGCGCGTTTCACATGATTGATCTGCAAACTGAATTAACAGTTTTGTTTCATGTCACCTACAATATATTAATGTTAAAGTTGAAATGTCTGGTCATTAAAGAAATCATCTGATTAAAAATCTTTGAAAATGCCTTGAAAAAGATTTGTTGTTTTACATTGACTATTTTCTAATTTAGTATTTTTGTTGTGTGCTGCCTAAGCATTTAGAAAAAACAAAAACATGAATAAATTTAATCTCTTTGATATGTGGTTATGAGTCTATAACTAGTACAGGCTATCTAGACCAACGAAAAGATATTCATAATATTCAGTGCTGGGTAGATTACTTATACAATGTAGTCCATTACTGATTACAAATTACATGATAAAAATATAGTTAGTAATGTAATTTATTACATTACACATTTTAGGAAAAAAAAAATCATACTACTTTAGACTTAACTTCATTCATTTATTAACAACGTGAAGTGCATATAACATTACCTCAAACTTTCCCAAACTGGGGTTTGTGAAGAAACTGCCAGGGGTATCATAGGTTCAATGAAAAGCTAAAAATTAAAACATAAAAATGTAAAATCAAAACAAATCATTTTTAAAATAACAGTTCAAATAAAACACATTTAAAAAGATGAAATTTGTTTACCTGGATTTCATGTGACCATTAACCAACGTCAGAGAACCATGAACATGCCACTGTGAAGTACAGAGAGTACTTCAAGTAAATACATTAGGTGAAAGCTGTTGGGCAATTAATGTGTTCATCAGTGTTGAAATGTTGAGAAAACACTTCTTAAAATTATTTTTTTGTAAATCCTGTCCATACGTGTGTCACGGTGTGGTGAGAGAAGCACTAATACGACAAAGAACAGGCACACGGGCAACACAGACATAAGACCAGACAAAAAACATTGAACTGAATACAACTTATATAGGGAGGTTAATTGACGAGACACACCTGAACATAGAGACACAATCAAACAAAGACAGAAACTAGGTCACACAGAGCACATGGGGAATGAAAAACACAACAAAACAGTTCTGGGGTGTGACACATGGCCTCTCAATTTTTTTGTTTAATTATAGCCACCTGACTAGTGACTGGTCTTTGTATGAAACGAAAATGAAAGATTTTCTGAATGTATAAAAGCGGTAGGCTATTTTAGAAGGAACAATTTAAAGGATGAGAAAGAGGAATTAGGGAAAGTCAATTATGAATAATTTCTTGCTATTGCGTAGATATGTTATCATGTAATCAATAAAAAAGTAGTCTTATTATGAGTATTTTAAAATGTAATATAATCTAATTACCAGGGTCGTGCACAGACATTGAGGGGCAGTGGCCCAAACCAAAAATAAAAGGGGCACAAAGGGGGGTGGGTGCTTGTTAATACAAATTTTCCAATTGTTACAAATATACAATTAAAAGAGAAGACTGCACACTCTGTTTAGTTTAGTTTAGTTAATTTATTTATAAAGAACATTTAAATCAACAGGAGTTGCAACCAAAGTGCTGTACAACAAATATAAAACAAAGTAAAAACATACCCAATCAAGACAAACAAAGGGACAAATACAATTGTACACCCTCAAACAGAATTAAAACATACAGAATAAAAATGGGTTTTCAAAGCAGATTTAAACAAAGAAAGAGAAGGAGAAGATCGTATGTAGAGGGGAAGACTGTTCCAAAGCCTAGGTGCTGCCACAGCAAAAGCCCGGTCGCCTTTCGTTTTAAAATGTGAACGAGGAACTGAAAGAAGTAATTGACTAGATGACCGAAGAGATCTAGAGGTGGAATGCGGAGTGAGGAGATTACAGATATACTGAGGAGCATAACCATGTAAAGCTTTAAAAACAAAAAGCAAAATCTTAAAATCAAAACTGAACCAGGAGCCAGTGTAGAGAGGCTAGGACCGGGGTAATGTGCTCACGTTTTCTGGTGCCAGTCAATAATCTGGCTGCCGCATTTTGCACCAATTGCAATCGGTTCAGAGATGATTTAGGGAGACCCAGATAAACTGAGTTACAGTAATCCAACCTTGAAGTTATAAACGCATGAATTACAGTTTGAAGGTCCTTCATAGAAAGCATCTTCTTGATTCTAGCAATTGATCTTAATTGAAAGAAACTGCTTTTCACAACAGTACTAATCTGCTTATCAAAAGACAGCACAGGATCAAAGACAACACCAAGGTTTCTAACATGATCACGTACATTTGATGACAGAGGGCCAAGCTGCTTGACGATGCCAGTGGACACAGCTGTTGGACCAAAAAACATTATTTCAGTTTTATCATTATTTAACTGTAAAAATTTTACATCCAGTATTTAATGTCCTGAAGACATGCAAACAGAGTAGACATAGAACAGTTATTGTTTTTAATAGGAAAATAAAGTTGAGTATCATCGGCATAGAGATGATATTATAATTTATGTTTCTGAAAAATATAACCAAGTGGAAGGATATATAAGGAGAAAAGGAGAGGACCCAGAATAGAGCCCTGTGGAACACCATAGGACATTTTAGCCCGAGATGAGAAATAGTTTCCCAGATTTCCCACTCTGTAATAATTTCAGATTTTATTGTAGATGTGTTGATAAGAGTGGGCTCTCAATTCAATTCATATTGCTTTATTGGCATGACATACTTGGATACATATTGCCAAAGCATTGTACATAGCAGAATAAAAACAAATATACATCCATAAATAAACAAAACAAAATACATCCATATATATTTATATAAACATTAATGGTACTACTAATGCAGATGTGTTCACTCTTTACTTCCTAGTTAATGGCATTTATAGATATATTGTGCTAATAAAGAGGAAGTAGGTCCTTCACCAAGTAATATTCCTAGTTTGTCATTTTCATGGAGTGACTGGAACTCAGGAATAATCTGCTGTATTTGACTGTACAGTGCATCTCTTAAGGAAGTGTATTTGTCGCAGTGGAAGAGGAAGTGTTCCTCCGTCTCAACTGATCCTGATCTAAATTCGTTACAGATTTGCTCTTCTTTAGGTAACCATGTCTTTTTATGTCGTCCTCTTTCTATGGCCAGCTGGTGGTCACTCAGTCTGTACTTCTTCAGTAAATGTCTGTGAGTTATATTCCTGACTGAGACCAGATAGTCAGCCAGTCTGTACTTTCTGTTGAGTTTCAGATAACATTGGAGACGACTTTGGTCTTTGGTTTGTTCTTTCCAATGCTGTATGTATGTTTCCTTCTCTTCATTCATAATTTCTTTGATTCTTCCTAGTTTTACAGGGTTGGTGATATTGAGTGCTTTGTTAGCCAGATCTGACACCATTACACAAAGATGACTTTTTTGAGCACTAATTTTTTTGTGTTTTTAGTGCTTTTCACGAGTTCGCCTGCCCATTCAGCCCTGCCAGATAATGGTAAACAAACTTGGCTTGCTGTCTGCGAAAGAGGCTCGAACCCGAGGCTCGGCTCGAGCTCCGAGTAAGAACATCCCCCCCGCCCCCATGATGAGGTGTGGATGAAAGAGAAGGGATTTAAAGGAGGAGAAGGGGTGGTGGAGGGATGCCGGAAGAATAGTCGCTTGGATGGAACAATGACTGCTGCTTATATACGGTCGAAACGATGATTGGCAGGACTGGATGATTAGGCTCCTCCCGAACCTGTGTTGTGAACTTCATTAAAATGAAGAGAATCTTCAGAACTAGAGTTTAAGTGGATCCAGGACTTTAAAGCTCTTTTTTTAATGATTAGATTCAGGGGGAGATGGCCTAACTCCGCTCTGCAGGCGTTATTAGGTGTGTTTCTGTGTACATGAAGGATGCTTCTGCAGAATTCTACATGCAGAGCTTCTAAAGGGTGTTTGTGCCAATCTTTATGGCTGTAGTTACTCGTTGGGCCCCAGATCTCGCTTCCATACAGGGCAATAGGCAGTATGACACTATCGAAAATCTTTGTCCAGATTCTGATGGGGATGTCTATTTTGAATAATTTTGTTCGAATAGCGTACAGTGCCCTGCGGGCTTTTACAAGTAATGTTTTTATTGCCAAATTGAAATTTCCAGTGGAAGTTAAAAACAGACCAAGATAATTATATTGTAAAGCATGTTGAAGTGTGGTGTTGTTTAAAGTAAATAGATGTTTATGTTCTAGATTTCTGTTTTTTTTCTGAAATATCATAATCTTAGTTTTTTGTATATTGACTTCTAAGTTCCAATCGTGGCAGTATTTAGTTAAAATGTCAAGGTTGTTCTGGAGACCTTCTGATGTTTTAGATAGAATTAGCAAGTCATCAGCATACAGTAAATATTTGACTTCTCTGTTGAATAATTGTAGTCCTGGACTGTCTGATTGGTCCAGTAGATCTGCCAATTCATTCTGCCAAGTCGGGCTGAGGCAGCAGCCCTGTCTCACTCCTCGCTGTTGAGAAAAATAGTCTGTCCTTTGCTGTCCAATTTTTACTGCACATTTATTTTGGTTATACATGTTTTTAATTAAGTCATATATTTTACCCCCTATGCCACTTTGAATGATTTTATAAAACAATCCATTATGCCAAATGGAGTGAAAAGCCTTAAAATCTATGAAGCATGCAAATATTTTTCCCTCTTTCTTTTGGTGTACATGTTCATTTATTAATGTGTGTAGTGTGTGAATATGGTCAGTTGTTCGATGTTTAGGGAGGAAGCCAATTTGAGATTTTCTGATGACATTGTGCTGCTTTAAGAAAGATGAAATCCGAGAGTTGATTATAGAGCAAAATACTTTTGCCAGATTACTGGTTACACATATCCCTCTGTAGTTATTAGGATCTGTTTTGTCTCCACTTTTAAAGATAGGAGTTTTCCAGACCTCAGGAGAAACGCCGGAACTCAAAGTCGAATTAAAAAGTTTGAGTAGTGCACTCTGAAGTTCAGGAGAGCTGTTTTTAAGCATCTCATTTTTTATGTTGTCAGGGCCACAGGATTTCTTACATTTGAGGGATTTCAGTTTTCCACTAAGTTCTTGTTGGGTTATTGGATAGTCTAGTGGATTTTGGTTGTTTTTGATACATGATTCAAGAGCATTCAATTTTTCAAGGACTTTTAACTGGTTGGGATTATTCAGATGGTCAATTTGATGTGTATAGAGCTTCTCAAAATAACCTTTTTTTGACTATTTCATAATACATGTTTCAGCCTATATGGTGTTTTGAGCTTATGTAGATGAATTGGCTTTTTATGAATTTATCTTGATTTGATGTTTTCACCTTTAATGCAAAGATTGATCTGGCTGTGATCAGACAGGGGTGACTGAGCTTTGACAGTAAGTGCACTGAAATGGGAGGGGCTTATATTTGATATGGCATAATCTACAACACTGTTGCCGAGATTTGAGCTATAGGTAAACTGTCCACAGGAATCTCCTTTGATTCTACCATTGAGGATATAAAGACCTAAAGTTTGACAAAGGTGGGCTACCTCTTTCCCATGCCTATTGACTCCAGTATCCTGGTTATTTCTTCTAGGTAGAGTACTGAAGAGATCTTGGGGTAAATGTGTGAACAGATGTTTATCTCCCGAGTTATCAATATAGTCTAATTCTAAACCAGTTCGAGCATTTAGATCTACACATAGTAAAATTTTCCCCAGAGTTTGATATTGATTAATTTCTCCCTGTAAAGTGTAAAATACTTCCTTGTCGTAGTATGGGGAATCTGATGGAGGAATATAAATTCCACAGATAAAAAGGTATTTTTCTAGAATTCTAAAGCTTTATCCAATTTTAACCAAATGTGATTTTTGCCTTGCTGTACTGGTGATGTAAAAGGGGCAAGGTCATTTTTTATCCATATGACTCAACCTCCAGAATCTCTACCACGGTGTATTGGGTTGAGTTTCCAGGAGGGCACTATTCAGAGTAACTTGCAGGACACTGAGTGGACACATCTGATTTACACCATGTTTCTGTTTAGAATGTTAGGATGTCAACAGTTGTGATGCTATTTAAAAAAATCTGTGTTTGTGCTTTTTAATCCAAATGTTTTAGGGCACAAACCCCGAATATTCCAAAAGCTAATATTTAACATTTTTATATGAACGGCGATTAAGTAGTACTGCTGTTTATCTGGAGGCAAAACCCAGGAAAAAACAACAACAAAAAAAAAAAAAAACTTTTTTATAAATAAAATAAATATTAAAATAAAACAAAACAAAACCAAATAACAAAGTAATAGTAATAACAGAGCAAGTAAAAAGGTAGTCAAACTGATTAAAATAAATCATTGTGAATAATGACTTAAAATAGTAGTAATATTATAGTAAAAATAACAATAACAACAATCGATAATAAAAATAATCACAATGATAATAATCATTGTGTTGTGATCAGTCATTGTAGATTACAGTTGAGCATTTTGTTGCAGAGAAGGTTTAGCTCTCCCTCACTCTCTGAACCTGCTTCTGCCTCATCTTCATTGGAAGTAGGGGAGAGTGGGGTAAGTTGACCCACCCCCTGTATCTTGGCAACTGTACATTTTTACTGTCTGTGACCATGTATTTTGGAACCACCCATCATTTCTGCCAGACTGTAAAAAGGAGAAACACATGAGGGGAATGGAAGACAACCATTTAATTTAAAAACTGTTTTCGGCTTGTCAAAGTAAAATTTTAGCATAACAGATGTAATGCCCCACATAGCAAACAGACTTGGCCCAAATGTGGCCTCAAGCTGGCACTGCTGGCCTCCTGTCAGCAATGTACCCATTCAGCCAGAGCTGGGCCATGTGTGGCAATGATGGCACGGCGTGGATCATGGCAAACAATATGAAGGCCGATTGTTGGTGGGAGGAGTGTGGCCCAGATCAGTCCGGTGATCATGTGGCCCAGATCGGGCAGTGACCTGACAGATAAATAAAATATGATAAAATGATCACAGAAATTTTAATTAAGTGTAGTATTGTTTAAATTTAATCTTTGAAATAGCAAGTCAAAACAGCAACATTGTGTTGGCCCAGATCCGGCCCACATCTGGCCCGTGTGAAATCCATGCGGGCCAGATGTGGGCTGGATCTGGGTCAACACTGCTTGCTGTCAACATGATCATTTCAAAATAAAGCAAATCAGTAATCAGTCAACTGCATTAAACTGCACTTAATTATAATTTGATTATTTATTATTATTCTCAGTACAAATAATCTTAGAATCTTTACATGAAGAGAGAGAGAGAGAGAGAGAGATCATTTAATCATTATCATGTTCATTTGGTTTAGCATGGGGCACATAATTTTATTAATATGCTGTCATGCACAAGTATTAAATAAAATTATCATAAAATTATTATTTTTTAAATTCAAATCCTCGGTATCCATGTGATGATTTGTGTGCATTAATTCATCGGCAATATGTATCTCTTTTCTCTGTAGCTATAGAAGCAATAAAAAAAAATTGCTGTTAAGCAGTTTTACAACAAGTTTTACGGCAGCGATATCAAACGCTCATTGGCTCTTGCCGGTTTCGTCATAGATAAAGTATGCCGTGTTTCCGGTGATGCGTGTTTTGAATGAGAGTCCAAGTGGAAGGGAAAGGGTTAATCCAAAATACAAAGGCAGGAGAACAGCAAACAGAAAAAGGAAACACGAAATGACTAGACTAGACTAGAACCTGACACTGAGACTAGAAACTAAGACAGGGAAATGGCTCCGTAGAGTGTTATCACTAGGAGAGCGATAAACACAGACAATACAGGAACTAAACAGAAAACACAGAATGGTTCGGTAAGGCAGCTAACACTAAGGGAGTGCTATACGCAGAACAATACTCGGCGATCTGTGAAAGGAAGTCCATGGTTTATGTAGTGTGTGTGACTGTGTGATAGTTCTCAGGTGTGAGCTAGTTAATTACAGACCGATCTCAAATCTCCCTTTTCTGTCAAAGATACTAGAAAAGGTAGTATCCTCACAATTATATTCCTTCTTAGAGAAAAATGATATCTGTGAGGAATTCCAGTCAGGATTTAGATCGTATCGTAGTACTGAAACTGCTCTCATTAGAGTTACAAATGACCTGCTTCTATCATCTGATCGTGGTTGTATCTCTTTATTAGTTCTACTGGATCTTAGCGCTGCGTTCGACACTATCGACCACAACATTCTTTTGAATAGACTACAAAACTTTGTTGGCATTAGTGGAAGCGCCTTAGCATGGTTCAAATCGTACTTATCTGACCACCATCAGTTCGTAGCAGTGAATGAAGAGGTATCATATCGATCACAAGTGCAGTATGGAGTACCTCAAGGCTCAGTACTAGGGCCGGTATTTTTCACGCTTTACATGTTACCGTTGGGAGATATTGTCAGGAGACATGGTGTTAGCTTTCACTGTTATGCTGATGATACTCAGCTCTATATTTCTTCGCGGCCCGGTGAAACACACCAAATTGAGAAACTAACGGAATGCATAGTCGATATAAAAAACTGGATGACGAGTAATTTTTTACTGCTAAATTCTGAAAAAACAGAGGTGTTAATTATCGGACCTATAAACCCCACCTGTAATAACCTAGAACATTATCTAACACTTGATGGCTGCTCTGTCAATTCTTCTTCATCAGTCAGGAACCTAGGTGTGCTGTTTGATAGCAATCTTTCATTTGAAAGCCATGTTTCTAGCATCTGTACAACTGCGTTTTTTCATCTCAAAAGCATATCTAAATTGCGACCTATGCTCTCAACGTCAAATGCAGAAATGTTAATTCATGCGTTTATGACCTCAAGGTTAGACTATTGTAATGCTTTATTGGGTGGTTGTTCTGCACGCTTGATCAATAAACTACAGTTGGTCCAAAATGCAGCAGCTAGAGTCCTTACTAGCACCAGGAAATATGACCATATTAGCCCGGTTCTGTCAACACTGCACTGGCTCCCTATCAAACATCAGATAGATTTTAAAATCTTGTTAATTACTTATAAAGCCCTGAATGGTTTAGCTCCTCAGTACTTGAGCGAGCTCTTATCACATTATAGTCCTCCACGTCCACTGCGTTCTCAAAACTCTGGCCGTTTGATAATACCTAGAATATCAAAATCGACTGCGGGCGACAGATCCTTTTCCTATTTAGCACCCAAACTCTGGAACAATCTACCTAACACTGTTCGGGAGGCAGACACACTCTGTCAGCTTAAATCTAGATTAAAGACCCATCTCTTTAGCCTGGCTTACACATAACACACTAATACGCTTCTATTATTCAAATCCGTTAAAGTTGTTAGGCTGCATTAATTAGATCAACCGAACCGAACACTCCCCATAACACACGATGTCCTCGTTACATCGTAAGTAGAATGGCACCTACGCTAATATTTGTCTGTTTCTTTCCTATTCTGTTTCTCAGTCCGTATCCGATCAGATGGTGGATCAGCACCAAGAGATGATGTCTACAGCCCTGATCGTCAGCGGAGACCAGGACACCCAGATGACCCCAGAGACATATCCCCAGCGAAAACCTCGATTGAATACAATAAAACTAAAAAATATAACTAAATAACTAAAAAATATAATAAAATACCTAACTACATAATACTACTATTGTTAGAAATTGCAACAAAATTAAAATAGAAATATAAACTTTTGAACTGCGGGTTTCGTCTGGTCAGAGGAGAACTGGCCCCGACTGAGCCTGGTTTCTCCCAAGGTTTTTCTCCATTCTGTCACAGAGGAGTTTTGGTTCCTTGCCGCTGTCGCCTCTGGCTTGCTCAGTTGGGGACACTTAATTTCTAGCGATTATCGCCGATTTGATTGCACAGATACTATTTAAACTAAACTGAGCTAGACAATGACATCTCTGAATTCAATAATGAATGCCTTTAACTGACAATTGAGTGTTTAATCTTATCATTACACATTACTGACACTCTATCCTCCAATTTCCAATCTGTATTGTTAAAAGCGCTATATAAATAAAGGTGACTTGACTTGACTTGTGAGCCTGTGATTAGTGAAATGGCTGCTGGGAAATGTAGTCCAGGGTAATATGTGAAACAGTCTGTGCAATGTGAGAGTCAATGTGATGGAGGAGTGACCTCTGGTGGCGAGCGCATGGAAGTCCATGGACCTGATTCATGACAATATGTGATCAGTTACTACACTCTTAAAAATAAAGGTGCTTCAAAAGGTTCTTCAAGCTATGCCATAGAAGAACAATTTTTGGTTCCACAAAGAACCATTCAGTCAAAGGTTCTTTAAAGAACGATTTCTTCCTTACCTTTTTATAATCTGAAGAACCTTCTTTCACCACAAAGAACCTTTTGCGAAACAGAAAGGTTCTTCAGATGTTAAAGGTTCTTAATGGAACATTTAGACAAAAAGGTTCTTCTATGGCATTGTGAAGCACATTTATTTTTAAGAGTGTACCCAGCACTGCTAATATTCAAAATGGAGTGTGCCTACTGCATGTTGCAATAATAATCAACTGATCAATTAATATAGAAACACACCCATGTCTGCCTCATTTACAGCAGGTGTATATACTGTAGGCAGTGGGTTGGCCAATAAATGTATGCAAGTATGCACCTAAGTGTCAGCATCCAATTTTGAGTCACTCACATGGATGTATCGAAGTGTTTCAGATATGTAAAGTACTCTGCATATGTAAAAAATCTACATTGAAAATCTGATATTCAAAATCTCATTAAAACTTGAAAAAAAAAGAAAAATAAATATGTTGTAAAATGAGTAATTTCACAATGATAAAAGTAAGGGTTGCTGTCTGATGGGCAAATATTAGTCTCCTTTGAGTAAGACCATAGTCAAATCATACACTGGGAAAAAATAGAAATCTGGAGTATTTTTATATTCATGTATCCATCACAAGATGGTGTGTATGTTGGGGAAAACTGTGGTAAGTTTTCTACTACTTGTTCACTGGTTTTGCACACAGCCCTTATTGTAGTGGGCTTACATTACAGATCTGCAAGACATCTGTTGACAGAAATTAATCTATTGAAAACATCACTTCATTACACAGGAACTAGTAACTCCTTTCATTGCACACTGTAAGAATCTATAGTCTGCCCCAACCCAGATTCCACTCCACAATATATGTTTGATCATGCTCATTTCCCAAAATGGCTTAATTATTATAGAGAAGAAGAAAGTCAACAGTTATGTTGTTTCTAGTCCATTTGGGATAATCACATCCTGAGCAAATGGTGACCAATTGTAGAATGGAAGCGGGTGTGGGACACTATGAACCATCTCAGACAAAGAGGTGTCAGAACTTAAATAACATACAGACTAAAGCTGTTACAACAGGAGCAATTTCATTTACATTAAGGGTAGTAAACTGTAACTGTATAAAAGGTTTGAATTTAGGATGTTCTGGGTTCATTCTGACTCCGTTGAACCCAACAGGTACTACATGTGCTTTGCCACTAATATGCTGCAATAAACATCTTCATCGAGATCTTCAACGTCCTCTTCACCTTTTTTTTTTCACAGTGACATTGCAGGGCATGCCACAGTGTGCCTGACGGAGAAGTTTATTCCCAAGTGTCACGGCCCACAGAAGCTTGTGGCATCATTCAATTGTCCTCAGCTCACTCAGGTGCATGGATTCGCCAACATTGTTGTCAAACAGCACTGTTAAACTAAAAAATAGAGGATTTATTTTTTTTTTTTTTGTAATTTTGGAAATAAAGTGCTGTTGACTAAATTCAGCAGTAAAATATTACAATGTGTGTTTCACATGATTGATTTGCAAACTGAATTAACAGTTTTGTTTCACGTCACCTACAATATACTAATGTTAAAGTTGAAATGTCTGTGTTCATTAAAGAAATCATCTGATAAAACATCTTTGAAAAGGCCTTGAAAAAGATTTGTTGTGTTTTATGTTGACTGTTTTCTAATTTAGTATTGTTGTTGTGTACTGCCTAAGTATTTAGAAAAAACGTGAATAATTTAATCTCTTTGATATGTGGTTATGAGTCTATAACTAGTACAGGATATCTGGACCAACAAAAATATATTCATAATATTCAGTACTGGGTAGATTACTTATAAAATGTAGTCCATCCTGGGCACCACTATCTCTCAGGACTTTAAGTGGGACACTCACATTAGCTGGGTTTCCATTCAAAGTTACGAATTGAACTTATGCGCAAATTTTGGAATATCGCATAAACATTAGCTCGGACGTAGCACAGTGCTCATTCAACAAATGCACAGCTAAATAGATGAGTATTGAGTCTGGATTTAAATGTGGCTAATGTTTTAGCCATCTGATCTCTTCTGGAAGCTGGTTCCAACTGCAAGCGGCATAATAGCTAAAAGCGGACGCCCCTTGTTTTGTGTGGACCCTTTGTATTTCTAACTGACTCGATCCTAATGATCTGAGTGGTCTGCTAGGTTTATATTTGGTGGTATTTTTCTGGTTCTAGTCAGAATCCTGGCAGCAGTGTTCTGGATGAGCTGCAGCTGTCTAATATTCTTCTTTGGAAGGCCGGTGAGGAGACCATTACAATAATCCACCCTGCTGGTGATAAAGGCATGAACAAGTTTCTCCAAGTCTTGACTGGACACAAAACATCTAATTCTTGCAATGTTTTTGAGATGATAGTATGATGATTTAGTTACGGCTTTGATATGACTACTAAAACTAAGGTCTGTCTCCAGAATCACCCCAAGATTTTTTAATTTTAGTTTTAAAAAGCTAATAATTAAAAAATAAAAATGTAAAATCAAAACAAATAATTTTTAAATTAACAGTTAAAATAAAACACATATTCAAAAAGATGAAATATTTGTTTACCTGGATTTCATGTGACCATTAACCAACGTCAGAGAACCGTGAACATGCCACTGTGTTACTTCTATTAACTTTTTAATTATTAATTTGTTACCTTAAAATCTCAGGGAGTAATTCAAGTAAATATATTAGGTTAAAGCTGTTGGCCAATTAATGTGTTCATCAATGTTGAAATTTTGAGAAAACACTTCTTAAAATTAAAATATTTTTTTTTTGTAAATCCAGTCCTCAAATACGTGGCCTCTCAATTTTTAGTTTAATTATAGCCACCTGACTAGTGACTGGACTAGTGTGAAACTGGAACAAAACAAAAGATTTTCTGAATGTATAAAAGTGGTAGGCTATTTTAGAAGGAACAATTTAAAAGATGAGAAAGAGCAATTATGGAAAGTCAATTATGAATAATTTCTTGCTATTGCGTAGCTATGTTATCATGTAATCAATAAAAAAGTAACTGTAGTCTTATTATGAGTATTTAAATGTAATATAATCTAATTAATTTCTTTCTGCAGTTTTTGCTCTTTATTTTCTATCTTTTTGGTTTTGTTCCTCAGCAATCTTGCTTATATTTTCTTGTATACTATCTTTAGTCTTGTTTCGAGTTTTGAACTACTTTGATTTTATACTTTCGTTTTTCAGTAGTCTATATTTTGATATTTCCTTTACCCTTTTTATTTTACTTTAGTTACTTATTATTTTCCCTTTTATTACATGTTTCTTGTGTTGTTGTTGTGTGGTTTTGAGTGCTGTCTTGTTGTGTGTTTGCTGTGTGTTCCCTCCAGTCCTGCTCTACCAACCTGAGACTCCCTGCCTGTTGGTTGCCCAAGGCAGTCTGCCAACTAGGCTTGGTGCAGAGAGCCTTTCATTGATACTAGCCTGCTTTATGCCCCTTCACTCTGATTGCATGCCCTACTGGTCTCTGCTCTGGCCTTCTCCCCATTCTGCTGCTTGGTTTGGCCACTGACTGGGACTGTTCTCCAGACCGTCTACCTCTGGAGGCATAGTTCTCTCCTGCTGGTTGGAGTTGTCCCAAGACTGTTCACCCCTGTGCACTCCCCTGAACTTGTGCTTTCAATAAATATTTGTTTCACTCACTCTGCATTTGGGTCCCTTCCTGCTGACCTTGACACTACACTCTTAAAAATAAAGGTGCTTCAAAAGGTTCTTCAAGCTATGCCATAGAAGCTTGCTTTTTTTTTTTTTTTTTGGTTCCACAAAGAACCATTCAGTCAAAGGTTCTTTAAAGAACCATCTCTTCCTTACCTTTTTATAATCTGAAGAACCTTCTTTCACCACCAAGAACCTTTTGCGAAACAGAAAGGTTCTTCAGATGTTAAAGGTTCTTTATGGAACCAAGGTTCTTCTATGGCATCGTGAATCACCTTTATTTTTAAGAGTGTACCCAGTACTGCTAATATTCAAAATGGTGTGTGCCTACTGCATGTTGCAGTAACAATCTATATACAGTAAATTAATATAGAAACACACCCATGTCTGCCTCATTTACAGCAGGTGTATATACTGTAGGCAGTGGGTTGTGTGCAAGTATGCACCTAAGTGTCAGCATCCAATTGTGAGTCACTCACATGGATGTATCGAAGTGGAAGTACTCTACATATGTAAAAACTCTACATTGAAAATCTGATATTCAAAATCTCATTAAAACCTGAAATAAAAAAAATAAATAAATATGTTGTAAAATGAGTAATTTCACAATGATAAAAGTAAGGGTTGCTGTCTGATGGGGAAATATCAGTCTCCTTTGAGTAAGACCATAGTCAAATCATACACTGGGAAAAAATGGTGTAGAAACAAGAAATTTGGAGTATTTTTATATTCATGTATCCATCACAAGATGGTGTGTATGTTGGGGAAAACTGTGGTAAGTTTTCTACTACTTGTTCACTGGTTTTGCACACAGCCCTTATTGAAGTGGGCTTACATTACAGATCTGCAAGACATCTGTTGACAGAAATGAATCTATTGAAAACATCACTTCATTACACAGGAACTAGTAACTCCTTTCATTGCACACTGTAAGAATCTATAGTCTGCCCCAACCCAGATTCCACTCCACAATATATGTTTGATCATGCTCATTTCCCAAAATGGCTTAATTATTATAGAGAAGAAGAAAGTCAACAGTTATGTTGTTTCTAGTCCATTTGGGATAATCACATCCTGAGCAAATGGTGACCAATTGTAGAATGGAAGCGGGTGTGGGACACTATGAACCATCTCAGACAAAGAGGTGTCAGAACTTAAATAACATACAGACTAAAGCTGTTACAACAGGAGCAATTTCATTTACATTAAGGGTAGTAAACTGTAACTGTATAAAAGGTTTGAATTTAGGATGTTCTGGGTTCATTCTGACTCCGTTGAACCCAACAGGTACTACATGTGCTTTGCCTAATATGCTGCAATAAACATCTTCATTGAGATCTTCAACGTCCTCTTCACTTTTTCTTACAACACCTTTTACTTACAGATGTCTTAACAGTTTTAGTTATAACTTATACAAACACTTAAGTACTAGTACTGTCACCCAGATATATTTTTGGTTTCAAAATGTGTCCTTCTGAAGTCATTCCTCTCAACAGTATCTGCTGACAACAGAACCTGTTATACTTGTTCACAACAATATAGCCAATGAACAAAGATTTTACATGAGGTGACTTGAGTAAAATTAGTACATATTTAAAAACAAAGATGCTGACAGAGCAAGATATGAAACTATGCATTAATTTTACAATTACTAATTACACTAAGTAGGACTAGTACACACCCAGTGCATTAACACTTATTATGCAAACCTGAAACACATACAGTATAGTGATGATGGCTCATAAACCCATAAAGAGTTAATCTGCTCTACTGCTCTAATTAATGGCACGTATAACACTGTCTCATGTGTCATATTTAATTTTTATTGTTGCTATGCATTTTGTTAAATATTTGAAACTCTGAAGCTGCATGACAGTTGCAAAGCAATGCACTGTATCTTCCCTAAAAAATTAGGTGCACTAGTAAAAACTAGGCTATTACTGTTTGGCAAAATAAATATTTTAAAACATTAGGTAGCAGATGATCATGTTTTGCAATTATAGAGATAATTTTCCAAAAGCTGTATATTCCTAAAATGTATATAATTCAAAAATAAAAAGATAAGAATTAATTTAGGTTTGGTTCTGTAAGTTGTACAGAATTATATTTTTCTATACAAACAATGCAATTTTATTTAATTTACACAACCTACCAGAGAGAATGTTAGAAATGTATTCAGTTAGTGAAACACTCTCTAAAAATGATAGAAATATACAGAAATAATTATTGTTACGAGTTTTTACTAAAGCGCACGACAAAGGAGAATCAACCAAAACAGAGTCTTTTAATAATAATCCAAATCAAGAAACAGAGATAATCCAGGAGCGAGGGGTAGCAAACACGTAGATCAAATAATAGCAGACCAAGAAACAAAGATGAACACAGGCTTTAAATACTAAACATAATCAAGGGGAAACAGAAACAGGTGTGGAGATAATTAACTAATGAGGTTAACTAAGGAAATTAGGTCAACATGTAACATTTCGCCCCCTCCCGGAACAGCGCGTCCCCGCGCCGACAAAAGCAGTCCAACAGAGGAGGGAGGGGGGTTCTGGAGGTGGGCGTGGAGCAGGAGGGGCAGGCAACGGGAAAGGGGCACAGTTCATAGGGCCAGGGTGGAGTCGATGGAGGAAGGAGCCAGGGAGGAGCCTGGAGCAGGAGGCAATCCAGAGGCCAGCGAGGATGGCGGCCCACGGCGGAGTTGACGGCGGGAGGAGCCATGGTGGAGAAGGGACCAACGACACCATGGGGCCGACTGACGGAGACTGAGCTGCTGGAGGTGGAGACCCAGGTGGAACGGAGCAGACGGAGAATCGGGGTGAAACTGAGGATCCGGAGGGCCAAGGCAGAGCTGAAGGCTCAGGCGACTGAGGAGGAGGCGGGGATCCGGAAGACCGCGATGTAGACGGTGCGACTGAGGATGAAGGTGGAGCTGGAGGGAAGGAGGAGCCTGAAGCTAATTAACTAATGAGGGTAAATAAGGAAACTAGGTCAACATGTAACAATTATATAAAATCAGGTCAATTAAATATACTTTTTTTTTTTTTTTATCTTTTACAATACAAGTAAAACTAATGCATTATATGGGAATTAAACCAGTGACCTTGCCATGACTATTTTGGTATTGGTATTTTGTCATTATTATAAATAAGTTTTTTCTCCTTACTTTGGAATTCCTCAATTACATCTCTATCAGTCCACAACAATTAAACTAAGACATTAATTTGACTTAATTCCCTGAAACATAACATTGAAATTAACATATGTCACTCAACGAAAATCCTTTTCTTCTTGCTCACAGAAGATGCGGATGGGGTGGAGACGAATATGAAGTATATATACATCCAGGGCTGCAGTGGAAAGATGAGCTGGTTAAAGTAGGACTTACTGTTCACTTGCTTCAGTAAATCAACTTCTCACTTCATTTAATTGTTAACAACAAGGACAAGGACTAAAAACATGTAAGTAATCAACTTTGATGTTACTTCATGCCTATTATCTGCTTTTACTTTGCACATATTTGTTGGTTTTATGGATATTAAATAAGCCACAAGAAGACAGTTAACATTATTTACCTTGCTGTCTAATAAATGTAGCTTGAGAAAGAAGAGAAGTTCTACAAACCTGAATTTAATGGATTTAAAGGCTGGAATATTCAGGGGAAAAGTTAAATTATAAATGATCCACCTGAACTTGTGCATGAGCAAACAATCATAATGTTGTATATTTGATTATTTTTCCTTCAAAATCTTCTTTCCTTTTTGCACAGGATGCCTTTTGTCAACAATCCATACAAAAACCATTGCACCGTCGGCCGTTTCCCACGTATTAAACTGCAGTCAGAGAACAGCTGGAAAGGAGCATGCTATGCACCGGTTTACAATAACCCATGCACAAACCCTTGTGCTAACCCTTGCACAAACCTATCTGGTAACCCCTGGGCAAATGTTTACGTGAACCCATATGTAAACCCATGCATTAACCCTTGCACTACTTCATATGCTACTCCATGTGTTACTCCTTGCACCACTCCATGCACTACTCCATACACTAATCCTTATGGCTTTTTGACTCCATGCCATGATTATGAGACTAAAGAAGTTGTCATCAAGGAAAAAGTGGATGATTGCACAAGCAAGCGAGTTTGTGAAGGTAATGGTAAGAGTCATTTTTGTCCTGCAACGCAATATGTGAATTATACTTACTCATAGTAACTCAATGAATGATCTGTTTGATAACTAATTACTTGTTTCTGCTTTTTTCACTTTCTCAGATGCTGTCCTCCAGGTGTGTAAAGTTGACCTTCTCAAATGCAGGACCGAACAGAATCGTCAGGAGCATCACACACATTGTTTCCTTGATGATCGTCTCATTGTCCGCAGAGGACAGTGTTTCAATATGTGGGTTGATCTGTGCCGTCCTTTCAGTCCCAGTTGTGACAAGCTTCACCTGGAGCTCAAACTAGGTTAGTTTCTATATGACCCATGACAACAGAGGACATACAGGTACAGTATGTAGAGGAGGAACATGTGAGGAGCTGAACTAGCATTTCAGCCTCACTGGAATCTCTTGTTCTTCTGTGTGTTTTACAGGTCACATCCCATCCATCCGGGACGGCACTTATGTGATCGTTCCAATAGTGGAAGAATTCAAGAAAGACTGCTGGGGGGCAAAGATTGTGGAACAAGGACAAAACCGAATCAAACTGTGTGTGCACTCTGTTCCGACTGCTTGCGTTGGACGATACCAGCTCAGTGTTGTGACACACTGTCCAGGAGGCAGATTCACTTTACCTTGTGTTCCTGAAAATGACATTTACATGCTGTTCAACCCCTGGTGTAAAGGTATGCATTTCATTACACTTTAAAATAATCACGAAACTGAATATTTGCTTAAAGTGCAATGTTCTCTTTATCAGATGACTGTGTGTACCTGAGTGATGAGGCGGAGAGAGCAGAGTATGTGCTGAATGACATGGGCAGAATCTACTATGGAACTAAGCAGCAGATTGGCTGCAAAACATGGAAATTTGGTCAAGTAAGAGCCAGACTTTCGCTCATATTACAAAAGTGCTTACACATGAGTTAACATTATGTCAGAGAGACGGGTCACAAGAAAACAGCAGAAATGACATAACTGTTATTTTTCTAGTCTGTAAGTAACTGCATAAGTAATAATTGAGTGCATTAAAAGCATTGGAACCTATTGGGGTTGCTGCTGGAAATGTCTTTTCACATTCAATTTCTCTTGAAACATCTGAGATATAATTCTATAGAACAAACTCTACTCTATAACAACATTTTCATCCACAAGAGAAAGCATGACAAATTTTTCAATTTGCAATTTCCTCTCTCCTCTGTCTGATTTATAGTTTGAGAAGGGAATCTTGCCTGCGTGTATGTATGTGTTGGAGAAGAGCTGTACACCTTGCTCAGGATGGGGAAACCCCATTAACATTTCCAGAGTGGTGTCTGACATGGTGAGTCACTTTTTTCATCTTATCAACACCCTGATTTCATGATGGTATGCCTTTAAAATGATCAGATGTGTTCTTCATGAAGCTTGCTGAATTCAAAATAAAATAGTTTTAATAATCTCTCTGTATCAGGTTATTGCCAACAAAGACTGTGGTGTGCTGGTTGGTAACTGGTCAAACTGCTATGGAGATGGAACTGCTCCGACATCCTGGTGCAGCAGTAGTGCCATCCTGAAACAGTACCACAAATCTGATGGAATACCTGTCAAATATGGACAAAGTTCGGCCTTTGCTGGAGTCACTAACACATGTAAGAGTTCCTGCAGACTGGACGAGGAAAAAAAGTTTTGATAAAGTGATTGTGTGAAAGTAATTGATGTAATGCACTTATATATATATATATAATATAATTCTTCTCTTTCTTGTAGTGTTGAGGTGTTTGGGTATTCCTGCTCGTCCAGTTTCTAACTTCTGTTCTGCTCATGACACTGATGTTTGTTTGACAACTGACGTCTATTTGGATGAGAAATTCCAGCCGATCGATCACATGAACCGTGATTCAATCTGGTAAGCGTCATTAGCATTTGTGATGTCATAAATCGTTCCTCTGAATATGCATGAAGTGTTTCTATTTCTTTCTTCTCTTCCATGTAGGAATTACCACGTGTGGAATGAGGCCTGGATGAATCGGCCAGACCTGCCATCTGGTTTCGGAGGTTGGCAGGTGGTTGATTCCACTCCTCAACTGACCAGCCAGGGCTTCTTCCGCTGTGGCCCCACCTCTGTTGCTGCGATACGCAGCGGGCAGGTCTTCCTGAAGCATGATGTGCCCTTCCTTTTAGCTGAAGTACGTTAATTCCTTTAATTTAGCTTTCTGTCACAAAGTTATCATATAAGGGCTTATGATTCTTGTTTGTCTCTTTGTGTTCTAGGTGAATAATGATAAAGTTTACTGGCAGAGGAGATGTGATGGTACATTTGGTGTTGTCCACGTTGAGAAGGATGTAGTAGGTCACTGCATCAGCACCAAGGCTGTCGGCTCAGATCAACGTGTGGATATCACAAACCTCTACAAACACCCACTTGGTAAAAACCACATGCATTTCCATCTATTCCAGCACTCAACACTTTGAACCATGATGCTTATACTATTGATGAAGTTTGGTGTCTCTTTTATGATTCCTTCCCATTGTCAACTTTACTCTTTCTTTTATTGATCAGGTTCTTCTGAGAAGTGCACAGCTTTGGAAACAGCTGTTCGTCATGGCTCCAAGAGATGTGCATACCCACTGCCCTGTGCTGAGGATGTTGTCTGTGAAGTCAGCCTGAAAGGTGATGGACCATGTGTGGGCAAAGATGCTGTGCTTTGCATCAATCTAAAAAACAAATGCAGCTCACCTCGTAGCATCACTCTCTACAGCCAGGCTGCAGCCATGTACTACACCGGAGTCAGGAAGACCTTCCTGAAGAGAGACCAGGCGTGCATTGAGCTCAAGCCCTCTGAATGTGAGAAATGCTAGAATTTTGTAAGAGTTGCAATAGATGAGACCACCCAATTGGTATAATGTAGCTTATGGGTAAAGATACTTGAGTATGCATTCAATATTTGTCACGTTTCCCCAATATAGGCAGACCTCTGGAATGGACCCTGAGTTATGACGAGTATAAGGAACACCTGGTGGATCACGCTTCACTGATGCTCAACCTCTTTGGAGATGTGGCTCAGACTAAGCAGGTTCTGGCCACCCAGTACAGCTTCAGACTGCGCACACCAGACCTTGTTATCGCTGTGAGTTCAAAATTACAATTCAGCTGCTTAATCTTTTGATTGATTGAAATCATTTAGTGCTAAATTGTGTCTTGTATGTGGTAATTCTCAGCCGGTATGTGATGCTGTCTTGGGTCAAGAAGTGCCAGTCAAAATCACTTTCCAGAATCCACTGCCTTGTGTCCTGAAGAACACTGTATTCCGCTTTGTGGGACTTGGACTGCAGCATGCCAGAGTTGTTAACTATGGGTAAAATTAATTTAATTGATTGCTCAATAAATAATGAAATATGTTTGCATTATTCTATTTAATTTTTAATTAATTATATAAATCATGATTGTTGAACTGAATATCTGTTGCTAAACCATTTGTGATTATTTTATCTAAAAAAAAAACCACACAAATAATTTAAAACATATATAGTAGCATAAAATCACCTTTTTTTTTTTTTTTCACAGTGACATTGCAGGGCATGCCACAGTGTGCCTGACAGAGAAGTTTATTCCCAAGTGTCACGGCCCACAGAAGCTTCTGGCATCATTCAATTGTCCTCAGCTCACTCAGGTGCATGGATTCGCCAACATTGTTGTCAAACAGCATTGTTAAACTAAAAAAATAGAGGATTTTTTTCATGTGTGTTTCACATGATTGATTTGCAAACTGAATTAACAGTTTTGTTTCACGTCACCTACAATATACTAATGTTAAAGTTGAAACGTCTGTGTTCATTAAAGAAATCATCTGATTAAAAATCTTTGTAAATGCCTTGAAAAAAGATTTGTTGTTGTTTTATTTTGACTATTTTCCTAATTTAGTATTGTTGTTGTGTGCTGCCTAAGCATTTAGAAAAAACATGAATAATTGAATCTCTTTGATATGTGGTTATGAGCAGAGCTGGGTAGTAACTGATTACATGTAATCTGGATTACGTAATCAGATTCCAAAAATTAAGTACTTGTAATAGGAGTAAATTACATTTTAAAATACTTGTAATCAGACTACAGTTACTTTTTTATGGATTAAATGATTACATATTATTCATAATTCATTGATTCTCCCTAACTTCTTTTTCAACTTTTACATTTTCCTTTCTAAAATAGCCTACTGATTATATAAATATTATATATGTACAGTATATATAGTCCAGTTTTGTGGACATTCACATAAAGATCAGTCATTAGTCAGGTGGCGACAGCATTTGAACACTGGATTTACAAAAGTAATTTCAGGTTTAAGAAGGGTTTCAACATTGCATCAACTACTGATGAACACATTCATTTAATTTGAATTATTACTCTGTAGGTTTTTTAAACCATGTACAATTAATTATAACTAATTAAAATGCACGTTCACGCTATTTCTTAGTTACATGTAATGCGGGCATTCCAAAACTTTTTGTCATCTAAACCTTATTCACCAAATATATTTGCTTTAATTATCCCTGAGATTTTAAAATAAATATTTCAATAATTAAGAATCACATTTGCATGTTCACGGTTTATTTGGTGTTGATTAATGATCACATGGCATGCAGGTAAATAAAAATATTTCATCTTTTTAGTAAGTGTTTTATTTGATTTTGTTAAAGTGTTTTAACAAAGACTATAGGAATACAAAGACGGTTCACTCCTATACTTATGAATGGGAGAAACTGCAACGCACAACATGGAGGAATAGTCCCAACTTCTAAATGAAAGAGCCAAATTTCCCATAGAAACCTGAGGCTGGACCAGCCGATGTGGGTGCGCGGTCATAAGCACGTTAAGACTCCGCATGCGCATTGGCTGGTCTAGCCTGAAAAACAAGCTTTTTAAAGGCTATTTGAGCATAAGAAACAACATTCATGGGGCAATTAATTTCAGATTTTTGTTGCTGATTTGACATATGTAATTTAACTGTGAGTTCAGCGAGCAGTTTTTGAGATTTCAGGATTCCCTCATTCATTAAATCCATTACAATTTAATCTAATCATGACAAACTACATATATATATATATATATATATATATATATATATAATCTCAAAATTCATCCTTTGAAACCCATTTTAAAATCAGACATTGCATTACCATGGAAATGGTACATCAAAATCATGTTACAAAATGTTTTCATTCATGAATTATAAAAATTTAAGTTTGGATAGTGCACCTTAATGTATATGTTCAAAACTGTGAGTTATAGTTAAGGGGTTAAGATAGGTCTTGTACGAGCTGCCCGGAGGCATTGCAAATATGGCGGCCCAGTGAAGAGACTTTCCTCGAAAGGGAGTTTGTTTTAAAATGAATAATTATTATTTTTTTTTTTATGATTTAATTAATTGTCAGCTTTCATTAAACTCACAACCCCCTAGTTTTTAGAAACCTTGATGTAATGTTATGTTTAATGCACTTCATGTTGTAGATTACAATGAATGGAACAAGTTTTCTTACTCTTTGCATTTTTTTTTTTTACATAATTATGGTACAAGATAATGCTATTTAAACGTCAACACACCAACTTCTTACGCAAATAAGATTGGGAAATCCTATTAGTAAGTTTGATTTTATTTATTTATTAATTTATTTACAATGAATAACAGTAAAATATATTAAAATAACTACATTATGTGCATATTTACATAAAACATGAATAAACTTCTCCAAATCTATACGTGCTAAGAAAGGCTTGATCTTACTAATCATTCTTAATTGGTAGAAGCTAGCTTTGACAACTTCATTTATTTGAGAGTTAAATTTTAAAGCACTGTCACAGATCACACCCAAATTTTTTACTTCATGTTTCCTAAAAGGGCTTAATGTTCCCAAGTTAACTCCAGCCTTATCGCTCATTTCAGAGGGACCAAATACAATTAAATATATGTGATCAGTTACTACCAAGCACTGCTAATATTCAAAACGGAGTGCGCCTACTGCATGTTGCAATAACAATCAAATGATTCATTAATATAGAAACTCACCCATCTCTCATTTACAGCAGGTGTATATGGGTAGTTAACAAATAAAAACTGGACTGTGTCCTATGGTGTGACATAGCAAAAATGTAGAAAAAAAAAAACTTAACATAAAAATAACATGAGAAGAATGTATCTTCATTCTTAGAGTTACAAATTGCATGAGAGTTTTATCTTCAATGTTAGAGGTTTTATTTTTATTTTTTTCACATTTTTCTGTCACACCATAGGACACACTGATACGTCAACTACCCATATACTGTAGGCAGTGTTATTTTGTAAAATGTTATTTTGTAAAATGATTAATTTCACACTGATAAAAGTAAGGTTTGCTGTCTGATGGGAAAATATTAGTTACTTTTGAGTGAGACTAATGTAAAAAAAAAAAAAAAAAGGGTAGAAACAAGAAATTTGGAGTATTTTTATATTCAACACAAGCTGGTCTGTTTGTTGGGAAAAACTGTGGTGAGTTTTAACAAATATACTACTTGTTCTCCATCAAGCACACTGGTTTTGTGCACAACTCTCATTGTAATGGGCTTCCATTACAGATCTGCAAGATACATGTTCACAGAAATTAATCTATTGACAACATCACTTCATTACACAGGAACCAGCAATTCCTTTCATTACACACCTTTTACTTACAGATACCCAAACACTTAAGTACTAGTACTTTCATCTGGATATATTTTTTGGTTTCATAATGTGTCCTTCTGAAGTCATTCCTCTCAACAGTATCTGCTGACAACAGAACCTGTTATACTTGTTCACAACAATATAGCCAATGAACAAATATTTTACATGAGGTGACTTGAGTGAAATTAGTACATATTGTAACGGGCTGAAGAATCACACGACAAGAAGAGCTCAATAAAGGCCCCGAAGGGTGCGTTTATTGGTGAAATATTGCGTGCCAATGTGTCTTGGTGGGGTGAAATCGTGCTCCGAGATCCGCTTCTGCCTTCAATCCAAGTGTCCAGGTGCTGGGTGTCCGTGCTGTGCTGTGCTGTGCTCAAGCGTCATGGCTGGCCGGTCACACACTGCTCTCTGGAATTCAAACAGAGGATAGGTTAGCGGGAAGTCTTCTGGAGACATGCCTCACCAGTGTGTGTGACTCGGCGGCTTTTGTAGCTGTCTCCTGATGAGGCTCAGCTGTGACCGGCCAGCCCGTAATTTATTCACAATAGATCATGGAGAACATAACAAATGTTTAAACTGAGGAATGTTACACACTGTAAAAAAAAAAAAAAGTTGAGCCAACTTAAAATTTTAAGGCAACAAGCTTCAGCAGATTTTTGAGTTTACTCAACTTATTTTTGTAGGAGGTTTTTGAATTGTCTCAACTTTTTGTTGTATAAACCTAAAACAACAAGTTTAGAAAACTCAAAAATCTGCTGAAGCTTGTTGCTTTAATTTTAAGTTGGCTGAACTTTTTTTTTTTTTTTTTTTTTTTACAGTGCACTTTTATCCACTAAATGAGCTCATTTCAAATTTGATGCCTGCTACAGGTCTCAAAAAAGTTGGCACAGGGGCAACAAAGGGCTGAAAAAGCAAGACATTTTGAAAAGATTCAGCTGGGAGAACATCTAGCAACTAATTAAGTTAACTGACATCAGGGGCCAGTTGCATAAACTTAGCCACGCTGTTAAGTCTTAAGAACTAGTTTAACTAACTAGCAGTTGCCAAGGGGTAATCATTCTTACTTTTTTCAATACAAATAAGACCAATCTACCTTTTCATAACTGAAAAAAAAAAATAGACGACTAATTTTTTAAGACTAGTCTAAACAGTTTATGCAACTGGCTCCAGGTCTGTAACATGATTTGCTATAAAAGGGATGTCTTAGAGAGGCAGAGTCTCTCAGAAGTAAAGATGGGCAGAGGCTCTCCAATCTGTGAAAGAGTGCATAAAAAGATTGTGGAATAATTTAAAAACAACGTTCCTCAACCTCAAATTGCAAAGGCTTTGCAACTCTCATCATCTACTGTGCATAACATCATTAAAAGATTCAGAGAAACTGGAGAAATCTCTGTGCATAAGGGACAAGGCCGAAGACCTTTGTTGGATGCCCGTGGTCTTCGGGCCCTCCGACGACATTGCATCACTCATCTGCATGATTCTGTCATTGACATTACTAAATGGGCCCAGGAATACTTCCAGAAACCATTCTGCAGATGCCAACTAAAGCTCTATCATGCAAAAAGGAAGCCATATGTGAACATGGTTCAGAAGTGCCGTCGTGTCCTGTGGGCCAAGGCTCATTTAAAATGGACTGTTTCAAAGTGGAAAAGTGTTCTATGGTCAGACGAGTCCAAATTTGACATTCTTGTTGGAAATCACAGGCGGCGTGTCCTCCAGGCTAAAGAGAAGGGAGACCTTCCAGCGTGTTCAAAAAGCCAGCATCTCTGATGGTATGGGGGTGCATAAGTGCATATGGTATGGGCAGCTTGCATATTTTGGAAAGCACTATGAATGCTGAAAGGTATATAAAGGTTTTAGAGCAACACATGCTCCCCTCCAGACAACGTTTATTTCAGGGAAGGCCTTGTGTATTTCCGCAGGACAATGCAAAACCACATACTGCAGCTATTACAACAGCATGGCTTCGTAGTAGAAGAGTACGGGTGCTGAACTGGCCTGCCTGCAGTCCAGATTTTTCACCTATAGAGAACATTTGGCGCATCATTAAACGAAAAATACATCAAAGACAACCACAAACTCTTCAGCAGCTGGAAACCTATATCAGGCAAGAATGGGACCAAATTCCAACACCAAAACTCATAACTTCGATGCCCAGATGTCTTCAAACTGTTTTGAAAAGAAGAGGAGATGCTACACCATGGTAAACATGCCCCCGTCCCAACTATTTTGAGACCTGTAGCAGGCATCAGATTTGAAATGAGCTCATTTTGTGCATAAAACTTTAAACTTTCTCAGTTTAAACATTTATGTTATCTATATTCTATTGTGAATAAAATATTGGCTCATGTGATTTGAAATTCTTCTAGTTTTCATTTTATTCAAATTTTAAAAAATGTCCCAACATTTCTGGAATTCGGGTTGTATAGTGATGATGGCTCATATGTCCAGTTAGCCGTTCAAGAGGAGTTAATCTGCTCTACTGCCCTAATTAATGCCACGTATAACACTGTCTCACCAAATGTGTCATATTTAATTTTTATTGTTGCTATGCATTTTGATAAATATTTGAAACTCGGAAACTGCATGACAGTTGCAAAGCAATGTACTGTATGTGCCCTAAAAAATGAGGTGCACTAGTAAAAACTAGGCTATTACTGTTTTGCAAAAGAAAGATTTTAAAACTTTAGGTAGCAGATGGTAATGTTTTTGCAATTAACGAGCTAATTTTCCAAAAACATCATGTCTGTTTAAATGTATATAATTAAAAAATAAAAAGATAACTGAAATTAATTTAGCTTTGGTTCTGTGATCAATTTGTACCTTAGTACAAATAACATTTTTCTATACAAATCACAATGCAATTTAATTTAATTTACACAAAACCTATAAATTAGTGAAACTCTCTAAAATTATAGAAATATACAGAAATAATAAATTATATAACATCAGGTTAATTAAATATACTTTTTATCTTTTACAATATATGTTAAAAAAAAATCATTATAAATCATTATAAATAAGCTTTTTCTCCTTACTCTGGAATTACTCAATTACATCTCTATCAGTCCACAACAATTAAACTAAGACATTAATTTGACTTAATTCCCTGAAACAGAGCATTCAAATTAACATATGTCACTCACCCAAAATCCTTTCTTCTTGCTCACAGAAGATGCAGACGGGGTGGAGATGAACATGAAGTACAGTGGGGCAAAAAAGTATTTAGTCAGCCACCAATTGTGCAAGTTCTCCCACTTAAAAAGATGAGAGAGGCCTGTAATTTTCATCATAGGTATACCTCAACTATGAGAGACAAAATTAGAAAAAAAAAATCCAGAAAATCACATTGTAGGATTTTTAAAGAATTATTTGGTAAATTCCTCGGTAAAATAAGTATTTGGTCACCTACAAACAAGCAAGATTTCTGGCTCTCACAGACCTGTAACTTCTTCTTTAAGAGGCTCCTCTGTCCTCCACTCGTTACCTGTATTAATGGCATCTGTTTGAACTCGTTATCAGTATAAAAGACACCTGTTCACAACCTCAAACAGTCCAACTCCAAACTCCACCATGGACAAAGACCAAAGAGCTGTCAAAGGACACCAGAAACAAAATTGTAGACCTGCACCAGGCTGGGAAGACTGAATCTGCAATAGGTAAGCAGCTTGGTGTGAAGAAATCAACTGTGGGAGCAATTATTAGAAAATGGAAGACATACAAGACCACTGATAATCTCCCTCAATTTGGGGCTCCACGCAAGATCTCACCCTGTGGGGTCAAAATGATCACAAGAACTGTGAGCAAAAATCCCAGAACCACACGGGGGGACCTAGTGAATGACCTGCAGAGAGCTGGGACACACTGCGCCGCCAGGGACTCAAATCCTGCAGTGCCAGACATGTCCCCCTGCTTAAGCCAGTACATGTCCGGGCCCGTTTGAAGTTTGCTAGAGAGCATTTGATGATCCAGAAGAGGATTGGGAGAATCAGATGAAACCAAAATAGAACTTTTTGGTAAAAACTCAACTTGTCGTGTTTGGAGGAGAAAGAATGCTGAGTTGCATCCAAAGAACACCATACCTACTGTGAAGCATGGGGGTGGAAACATCATGCTTTGGGGCTGTTTTTCTGTAAAGGGACCAGGACGACTGATCTGTGTAAACGAAAGAATGAATGGGGCCATGTATTGTGAAATTTTGTGTGAAAACATCCTTCCATCAGCAAGGGCATTGAAGATGAAACATGGCTGGGTCTTTCAGCATGACAATGATCCCAAACACACCGCCCGGGCAACGAAGGAGTGGCTTCGTAAGAAGCATTTCAAGGTCCTGGAGTGGCCTAGCCAGTCTCCAGATCTCAACCCCATCGAAAATCTTTGGAGTCCGTGTTGCCCAGCGACAGCCCCAAAACATTACTGCTCTAGAGGAGGTGCATGGAGGAATGGGCCAAAATACCAGCAACAGTGTGTGAAAACCTTGTGAAGACTTACAGAAAACGTTTGACCTCTGTCATTGCCAACAAAGGGTATATAACAAAGTATTGAGATGAAATTTTGTTATTGACCAAATACTTATTTTCCACCATAATTTGCAAATAAATTCTTTAAAAATCCTACAATGTGATTTTTCTGGATTTTTATTTTTCTCATTTTGTCTCTCATAGTTGAGGTATGCCTATGATGAAAATTACAGGCCTCTCTCATCTTTTTAAGTGGGAGAACTTGCACAATTGGTGGCTGACTAAATACTTTTTTGCCCCACTGTATATATACATCCAGGGCTGCAGTGGAAAGAGGAGCTGGTTAAAGTAGGACTTACTGCTCACTTGCTTCAGCAAATTAACTCCTCACTTAATTTACTTGTTAACAACAAGGACTAAAAACAAGTAAGTAATCAACTTTGATATTATCTCATGCCTGTTATCTGGTTTTACCGTGCACATATTCATTGCTTTTATGGAATTTTAATAAGCCACAACAAGAAAAACATTAAGATGACTTGCCTTGCTGTCTAATAAATGTAGCTTGAGAAGGAATATTCTGGGGAAAAGCTAAACTATGAATGATCCATCTGAACTTGTGCATGACCAAACTGATAATGTTGAAATTTTTTTATTCATGCTTCACAATCTTCTTTCCTTTTGGCACAGGATGCCTTTTTTCAACAACCCATACAAAAACCTCTGCACCGTCGGCCGTTTCCCACGTATTAAACTGCAGTCAGAGAACCGCTGGAAAGGAGCATGCTATGCACCGGTTTACAATAACCCATGTGCTAACCCTTGCACAAACCTATCTGGTAACCCTTGGGCAAATGTTTACATAAACCCATATGTAACTTTGCGTGAACCCGTGTGCAAATCCTTGTGTAAATCCATGCACTACTCCATTTGCTACTACATACGCTACTCAATATTTTACTCCTTGCACTACTCCATGTGCTACTCCATACGCTAATCCTTGCGGCTTTGTCACTCTGCGCTGTGATTATGAGACTAAAGAAGTCGTCATCAAGGAATGCGTGGATGATTGCACAAGCGAGCGAGTTTGTGAAGGCAAAGGTAAGAGTCATAGATTTTGCATGATGGGAATTATTCTCACTCATAATAATTCAGTGAATGATCTGTTTGATAATTAATTACCTGTTTTCTGCCTTTTAATTTTCTCAGATGCTGTCCTCCGGGTGTGTAAAGTTGACCTTCTCAAATACAGGACCGGACAGAATTGTCAGGAGCATCACACACATTGTTTCCTTGATGATCGTCTCATCGTCCGCAGAGGACAGTGTTTCAATATGTGGTTTGATCTGTGCCATCCTTTCAATCCCAGTTGTGACAAGTTTCACCTGGAGCTCAAACTAGGTTAGTTTCTATATGACCCATGACAACAGAGGACATACAGGTACAGTATGTAGAGGAGGAACATGTGAGGAGCTGATCCAGCATTTCACCCTCACTGGAATCGCTTGTTCTTCTGTGTGTTTTACAGGTCATATCCCATCCATCCGGGACGGCACTTATGTGATCATTCCAATAGTGGAAGAATTCAAGAAAGACTGCTGGGGGGCAAAGATTGTGGAACAAGAACAAAACCGAATCAAACTGTCTGTGCACTATGTTCCGACTGCTTGCGTTGGACGATACCAGCTCAGTGTCGTGACACACTGTCCAGGAGGCAGATTCACTTTACCTTGTGTTCCTGAAAATGAAATTTACATGTTGTTCAACCCCTGGTGTAAAGGTAAAACCTAAATATGAAAATGTAATAGAATGAGTAAAGTGAGCACTATTAAAACTTAATGAAGCTTTTCCATTTAAAGTGCAATGTTCTCTTTATCAGATGACTGCAAGTAAGAGCCAGACTTTCACTCATTTATTACTAAAGTACCTACACATCAGTTACATTGTGAATCCACTGATTTCAATGGGAATGGTGTGACAAGAAAATGGCACAAAATGTTCTATCACATCTTTTTTTAGTATGTAGGCATGAGTGTGCATTAAAAGTGCTGGAACCCAGCTGAGGTTACTTCTGGATAAGGCATCTGAAATATAATTTCACAGAACAACCTTTACTATATAACATTTTCATGCACAAAAGAGCATGACTGATTTTGAGTCTCTAATTTTCTTTCTACTCTGTCTGATTTTTAGTTTGAGGAGGGAATCTTGCCTGCATGTATGTTTGTGTTGGAGAAAAGCTGTACACCTGGCTCAGGATGGGGAAACCCCATTAACATTTCCAGAGTGGTGTCTGACATGGTGAGTTTATTTTCTTCTTATCAGCACCATAATTTCATGTTGGAAAGACTTTAAAAAGGTCTGATTTGTTCTCTTCTAGTGCAGTACTTCTGCATGAAACTTGCTGCATTCAAAATAAAATATTTACTTTCATCAGGTTATTGCCAACAAAGACTGTGGTGTGCTGGCGGGTAACTGGTCAAACTGCTATGGAGATGGAACTGCTCCGACATCCTGGTGCAGCAGTGGGCAGGTATTCCTGAAGCATGATGTGCCCTTCCTTTTTGCTGAAGTATGCTAATTCCTTTAATTTAGCATTCTATCATACAGAGATTAACATGTAATGACTTGATTCATGTTTGTCTCTGTGTGTTCTAGGTGAACAATGATAAAGTTTACTGGCAAAAGAAAAGCAATGGAACATTTGGTGTTGTCCACGTTGAAAAGGATGTAGTAGGTCACTGCATCAGCACCAAGGCTGTTGGCTCAGATCAACGTATAGACATCACAAACCTCTACAAACACCCACTTGGTAAAAACCACAGCATTACTAATAAAACATCTGGTTCAGCTCCCAACACTTTGAACCATGGTGCTTGTACAAATTATGAAGTTTGGCGTCTCTCCTGTGATTCATCCCTCTCTAAATTTTCCTTCTACTTTCGTTGATCAGGTTATTCTGAGAAGTGCACAGCTTTGGAAACAGCTGTTCGTCATGGCTCCAAGAGATGTGCATACCCACTGCCCTGTGCTGAGGATGTTGTCTGTGAAGTCAGCCTGAAAGGTGATGGACCATGTGTGGGCAAAGATGCCGTGCTTTACATCAATCTAAAAAACAAATGCAGCTCACATCGTAGCATCACCTTCTACAGCCAGGCTGCAGCCATGTACTACACCGGAGTCAGGAAGACCTTCCTGAAGAGAGACCAGACATGCATTGAGCTCAAGCCCTCTGAATGTGAGAAATGATAAAGTTTTGTAAGAGTTGCAATAGATGAGACCACCCAATTGGTATAGTGTAGCTTATGGGTAAAGAATCTTGTAATGAAAGCATGAATATTCATTCAGTATGTCACTTTTTCCCACATTAAGCAGACCTCTGGATTGGACCCTGAGTTATGACGAGTATAAGGAACACCTGGTGGATCACGCCTCACTCATGCTCAACCTCTTTGGACATGTGACTCAGACTAAGCAGGTTCTGGCCACCCAGTACAGCTTCAGACTGCGCACACCAGACCTTATCACTGAGTTTAAAATTACAGTTCAACTGTTTAATTTATTGATTGATTGAAATCATTTAGTGCTAAATTGCGTCTTGTATATGGTTCTTCTCAGCCTGTGTGTGATGCTGTATTGGGTCAAGAAGTGCCAGTCAAAATCACTTAACAGAATCCACTGCCTTGTGTCCTGAAGAACACTGTATTCCGCTTTGTGGGACTTGGACTGCAGCATGCCAGAGTTGTCAACTATGGGTAAAATTAATTTAACTGCTCAATTAATTAATCATGATTGTTGCTTCATTCTGTAATTTAAAAATATTTAAAACAAAACATTTAAAAATGTTTAAATAGTATTGAATAATCCTCCTTTCTTTCACAGTGACATTGCAGGGCATGCCACAGTGTGCCTGACTGAGAAGTTTATTCCCAAGTTTCACGGCCCACAGAAACTCCTGGCCTCATTCAATTGTCCTCAGCTCACTCAGGTGCATGGATTCACCAACATTGTAGTCAAACAGCACTGTTAAACCAAACAAATAACTAAAACAAAGGAAAGTTTTATTGGAAAGAAAGTTCTGTAGACTACCTGTAACAGTTCAACTTTCTAATGTGCATTTTACATGAATGATTTGCAAACAGCTTGACTGTGGTCTTTGAAACATGTTCTTCAAATATTAGCATTTCTCATTCTCTTGATTAGTCATTTTTCTTTATTAAAGCTGCAGTCCGTAACCTTTTTTTGGTTAAAAATGATCTGAAATCAATATTTGAGCAAGTACATAACCACCCAGTGTTCAAAACTATCGCCTTACTTTAGCCCGATTCACAATGGGTAGCTTATAATAATGTTTTCTAATTTGATCACTGCGTCATTACGTCACGTCTGTAAACATTAAAGAAGCTGCCCCGGGTGCTAGGCTATCGCATGCGAGGATCCTGCAGGTGGCGAATCGTTTAGCCTTTTCTCACAGCAGCTAGAATAATTAAATGTATAATTTTGATGGCGGATTGTGATCCAGAAAGGATTGTGTTTATGAAACACATTTGAATGAAATTAAATTATATTCCCGTTTTAAATGTGCTTCTGATTACAGATAGCCTGGGATTAAACAAGATTTGTATTTTAAACAAAACCAGTTCGAAGGGAGCATAATTTGCTTTTTGGGTTAAAAGAATTTCTTAATATGAAATTCGAATTGCATGACAATTAGATTAGACTGTACAGAAATTGAAATCTACACGCTAATACACACTATACTCATAGTCACACAATGCTGATGTTGTTAACATTAATAATTTGAGAATAAAGTATAACAATAGCAATAATTTGCACAGTTTTATGTGATATGAGCTAAACGATCTTTAGATTGAATCACCATTGGTAGTGCGATTTACGGTAGTGTTTTTTTTCCTCATTTGGTCAGAACAAACGTGGAAGACTTGTTACTTGTTCAGATGGCAATGTATGGTGAAAATTCTTATTTGGGTCATATATTCCAAGACATAGGCTAGAATCTGTGATTGTGAAGTACAGTAAATATCCACACTGGTGCAGTGACTGACAGCCACACATTCACCTCAAAACATTAGATTCATCCGGGCTGGAGCCGTGTATGGAAGCAAATAAGAGACATAACTATTTGAAATTTAATTATGTTTGGAACACATATGCTATATAGCTATGGTTTGTGTGACTCGTCTCCCTATGTAAGTTAAGTCCGCTAAACAAAGAAAAACACAACTATGCATTGAACAATCTGATGAATTTTCTCTGTACATTAAGTTTAAAGGTTCCTATTGAACTTCACTATTTTCCAGAATCGAGAGGCTTTGGAGAGACCTGTGGGTAGCTGTCACAAACATCTACTATGTTGTTCTCCACTACCTTGAAGAAGAGGGCTTCCTCAACATCACCAATGCTACACACCTCCTCTGTTGCCATTGTGTTCCTGCCACGGCTGCAAGATTCCCTGGACACTTTCCGCAGTGGCTGGGACAATCATCCAATAAGAACAGAAGGCCATATGACCCCTAATCAGCTGTGGGAGCTGGGCCGAATCCATCACCCAATTCAAGGCCCAGAAAATATGGAGGTATGTACCAAATGTACAACTTGAATGCTTTCAATAGTGTAAATCCCTACATTTGTGCTTGCAAACATTAGTTATGAAGATATTGCACGTATGTCAATACTCCCTTACCAAAGGCTGGCCTCAAAGGAATACTTTACTGATCAGCATTAAGCTTTGTGTCCGTAGTATCCCGGTAGTATTTTCAAACGAAAGTGCATCGGTCCCTCATATCCCACTGCTCTGTTTTGTGTGGATATTCCTCACATTGAGTGGGAAAACAGTGGACTTACTGCTGATGGCTACTCCAGTGTCATCGTCCCAGACACAGAAAGCCCACTGACTGATGAACAAATGGCAGCTTTAAGAGCGGTTGTTGACCCAAGAGCTGCAACCCAGTCCTTTGGCTGTGATATCTATGTTGCTGCTGTTCAATTTTGTGAGCATGTTCTATCTGAAACCTGAAAGACACACACATGCCCCCCTTGTTTCTGTTGTTTGAAACTCTTTTTTCCATAGTGTGTCAGATCAGGGCAAGCTAACTACCAACATTTACAAGACATAAAACAATTACAAGAAATGCCTAAAATGCATTTGAGTTTTATGAACGGGCCTTTATACTGTACAGATGTGAACAACTTAATTGAACTGGCAATAAAAACCCTTTGTAAGACTGGCAGCAGCTGCTAATGTGTCTATTTGAGCAAACGCCCCACAAATTAATCAGTACATGAGTTGTAGTGACCTACCGTATATGACTCTTATTCAATTGACAAGTCATCACTTTGACAGACATCCATTGCAAAATGTGCTATTACCACTGAAGATCAAACTGACCCTGCATCACAATATACACATTTTCCTTGAATAACCGGAGGATTAAACATGCACTATTTTCATATTTAGGATGTTATGAAGTTAATCAGACTGAAAACTGTTGCTAAATTGCAGTCAAATGACCCTTAAAAGCACAGATGGTTGTTAAGATGATCAGTGTCATGTCTTTATAGAAGTTATTTGGTACCAAAGATTGGAAAAGCATGTTTGCAAAAGCAACAAAGGTTATAGTGGATTTGTTCTAGGCATTGAACATTCATTCTGGAGACAGATGCATTTCTGCATAAGATGTTAAGCACAGTGAAATAAAACAGGCATCATATGAGTTAATCTATGAGTTTCCATCATTCTAATCTGAAACAATAAATGTCAATCACTGATGATTTTTTTTGTAATGAAAACACTGACGGATCTGTCATGAACACAATGATACATTTATTATAAGAACCTCGCAGACAAATACTGATGAAGCAATCTGAGAAAAGCAGCGGCAACAAAATATACTTCATCCAAATATTTCTGTGCTTAACTGCATTTGTACGTAACTAAAATAACATTTAACTTTTTTTAAAAGGACATTAACTTTGAAGTTGCTACATTGCTTGCAGGTTGCATGCCAATTAATATAACTGTCCATCAAAAAACATAATGAACTTTGTATTCGTAATTTAGCATATTAATATGCAATCATTTAAACATTTAACATTAACGTTATTCAGTAACATTAGCGTTATTCAGTAACCGTAACGTTATTCACCACTGCTTTGTCCCTACACAAGACCAAATCCTGTTTGGCAAGTGCCAATACAAGCCAGGATGTCATTTTTAAAGGATGCATAGTCCTTGTAATGTCCTGGGATTCGCAGGGTCTCAAAACAGGTGGAGGCTGTTGGGAAGCTGCCTTTAACCACCTCAATGGATAGGTTATTCCTTGGCATAATCTCCCACCCTGTCCAGAATTTCAACAGGTCAGTCAATTCATCAGGTGACGCTGTGGATTAAACAAAATGGATCAAATGATAGGTTGCTACAAACAATGGAAAATAATTTAGAAAATTAATAGAATGTTTAGTATTCAATAAATGTATCATAGTAGCTCTGTTATGTAACAAATAAAGCAGTTTCTTGAACAGAAATACCATAACACCATATACCCTGGTGAAATGTCAAAAAGGTATGAAAAAATACTATTAATAAAGCTGTGTGTGAAGAGTGTGCAGTTATCTACTCTTCCTGTCCTATATACAGGTGTGCAAAGAGAGTCTTAATAATAACCTTAATGAATTTAACAATTTCTATAACTAACTGTTTAAAAAGTAACCCAAAGTGTAATCTGCATAAACAGCTGTTTATATCACACAAATACCCCGCTGTTACGTTATACTTTGTGATGACTCTTTTAACCGTATCCATCTACATTGATGGCTCCCAGTCTATCTGTGAGCTTCTACCATTGAAATCTTTTTTTTTTTTTTTTTTTGCCGTTTAAAAAAAAAAAATATGCGGCGCCAAATCAAATGTTTTATTGTCAAGATTCATCTCGGAGCTCTTGGCTTGGTTCCAGGCTTAACCCTTTTTATAAACGTTAATGTAGCTTTCAGCCAAAAAGTGGGCGGCCACCGTTGAGCTCTAAAGTTATCTTGCTAGCTATAACGTGTTGTTTAGCTGACTTAACTTACATAGGGAGACGAGTCACACAAACCATAGCTATATAGCATATGTGTTCCAAACATAATTAGCAACAACATACTTCTGTTCTGTCAAGCCCTGAGTCCGATTGTACATAAACGGCAAACTTACCGGGGCGCCTTCGTTTTCCCTGGAAGTCATCTTTACAGGTTCTTTACATCTTTACTTCTTAGATCATGACGGACAGGTCGTCATGCTGCTCTTCTTCTTTCCGTTTCATGGCCGTTCACTGCTTAGGAGTATTACCGCCACCTACTGTATACCTTGCACACATGATCGTCGTGATCGTTTTTCCTATCCTGGGTAGCCCGGATGTTACCATGTGAATATTTAACTTGAATTTTTCGATCTGAATTTGAGCAGTCGAATTAGACTGTTTTCTTTGAAAAATACTAACTTGAAATTTGAGATCTGAATTTGAGCAATCAAATTTGATCAACCTGAATCTATTTTATCTGAAATTCTGTAAGTTGTTTTTTTTTTTTTTTTTTTTTTGAATCTGAATTTGTGAGCATTGAAAAATATTCATCGAAATTCAGGTTTTGAGAGGTAAATTCGAAACAAATAAATTCAGATACATGGTTTCCAAAGTAAAATAATTTCAAAGGGGTGAATTCAGAGCAAATGAATTCAGATAAATGTTTTTCAAAATAAAATATTTCAAAACTAGGTATTCAGTGGCTGTTAAATTTCAAATAGTTATGTCTCTTATTTGCTTCCATAGCCGTGCCAACTCACAACCCATGCAAGCAAGATAATTCCGCAAAAAGCTGCAATTGCAGGATTTCAAACTGAGATGGCGACAAAGAGGCAAAACGTACAGCCTGCAGTTTTAAGTAAAATACACTCTTAAAAAAAAAAAAAAGGTGCTATATAGCACTAAAAGTGGTTCTTGGCTTGTCATCACCATATCTTTAAAGGTGCTATACAGCACCTTTGTCAAATGGTGCTATGTAGAACCATAAGAGGTGCCATATTTCATTGTATTTCTTCAACAAAAATGGTGCTAAACCTGGCTCGTAAAGAACCTTTAAAGGGGCTTAACGGGTTCTTTGTACAGCGGGGGTGCTATATAGCACCACTGCTGTACAAAGAACCCGTTAAGCCCCTTTAAAGCCATATCACCCTGTAGCCCAAGACGGGTTGCCCACTGAAGCCTGGTCAGTACCTGGATGGGAGACCTCCTGGGAAAACTAGGTTGCTGCTGGAAGAGGTGTTAGTGAGGCCAGCAGGGGGTGCTCATCCTGTGGTCTGTGTGGGTCCTAACACCCCAGTACAGTGACTGGGACACTATACTGTAAAAAGCACCGTCCTTCGGATGAGACGTTAAACCAGGATTGTTTTCCTCAATAAACGTAATTTCTTTGTACTTAATTTGTATTCTGGAAGTGGACTTCTCCTTTAAGGCTGCTTGTGCCAGCTCAAAATTCTCTGTATAGATGCAATGCAGCATAAAAGGTAAACTAAATTCCAGCTCTGACCCGTTTCATAATCTGAGTATGCACTTGTAATTCTGTAAAGGCATTTATGCCCTGAGAGGCATTAAACAGTATTGTAAAGACACATAAATGCCACTTTCAGAAGTGCTTTTGTGCCATCTTTATAGTGTGAATTTGGCATTAGACTCTAGATCATGTATGAGGCCACAGATAACCACAGCCTGCTGATATAGAGTCTAACCGCACGATTACGAGTGATATAGCTTTTACATAACTAAAATTTCATTCAGTGTGTCATTGATACACTCACATTACCACCCACTAGTTTAACAATGTAACATGCAGAAAGAGTTCAAAAATTCACACACCTGTCTACAATGATACAAACACAACTCTTGTAACACACGGCTAATCAAATTGATATATAACAGACATTAATCCATTATTACAACAGTAAGAAATCAAATGAAAAACTGCTACCATGGCTTAGAAAATTCTTAAATTCATTCTGTATTTGGAGGAGGAGGAGCAACCAAGGCAATTCCCTCATAATCAAGCCTTCATTATTGTGGGAGAAATGGCACTGAAGCAAGGCCGTCTTTTTTACAAGCAGTTGATACATGCTTTAAATTATTTTACATTTTGAACATTGAGTATCCCAAACCTGTTGCAACTGTAATTGCATTGTCTGTACTAGCTTTGTTCTGTTTGTTTGTTTGTTTGTGAATTTATATTTATCTTGTAAACTGAAACAATTGCATATAACCTAATGTGATAAGGAAATAACACAATTTCAACCAGTCATTTAATTTAATAGAAGTATTTGCAACTTTTAATGTAATGGAAATAAAGCATTTTCCATATTTGTATGCTGTCCATTATTATTTATTTACATAGCAATAATGATGATGATGATGATGATGATAATAATAATAATAATACCAGGATGGTTAAAGCATTTTAAAACATTTTGGCCAAATAACCCAACAAATTAGTTATTTTATAACCCAATGCATTGGTTAAAACTTATTACCCAATCCATTGGGTTAAAATAACCCAACATTAGGTAGGTGCTATAGTAACCCACCATTGGGTTATCTGTTGGGTCATTTTTAACCCAACTATTTTTAGTGAGTGTGTGTGTGTGTGTGTGTGAATTCACAAAAAATGCCAAATATATATTAAAATATTTTTCAATGTATATTTAGTTTATATATATATATATATTCTACCAATATATTTAAAAATATGAATGTTTAGAAAATAGAAAAATGTTTAAAACATTTAAAAATATAATATCATACACACATGCACACGTCACAATTGAAGAAAATCTTTGTTCGTTGTCTATACTGTAATACGTCTAAACATATAACACATTGGAATAAAAATAAAATGATGAATAAAGCCTAAACATTGTGTGTATTTTATCAATGTATTTTCCTGAAATACATTTTAAATATATTTTGGTATATGAAATTTTAATCAAAAATATATTTGCATACATATTCAGCATATGTTTCAAATGCATTTTGGACAGATTATTTCTTTATTATTTTATTTAATTATTTTCTTCTGTAAGGTAAATTTTAGCTTTTGATGCCACTAAATTAGCACGTTTATTCCACATCTGTTATTCCACCTCTGGGATTTTTACTGTTTTCTCTCTATATTATGCCACATTTCTCACGGTTTGTGTGCAATAGTGTGCATTAGTCATGTGATGGTGTGTTTTCAAAAACATGTTACATGTTCAAAGAACTGACTTACTGAATGAAGTTTAAACTTTGTTAAAAAATCACTAAGCATCACCTCATAAACATTAATCTATCTATATTGTAATGCTCAACAGCCTAATTAGAATCATAGTGTTGTTGTATGACGTCATGATCATTTCATCCACAGATTCATAGTTACACATCACAAATACACTGCAAATAGTACTGCAAATGAATAACTTTTATTGATGCAACAGGGAGGACAAATTATCAGTGCAGCTAAAAGGAGTGAATAAATCATTGAACACAACAACACAGTCATTTGGTTAGGTTGACTACATGAAATGAAACCGCTGAAGTTGTGAATGATCAGAATAGTTCAATATTTGCAATCTCTCTTAAAAATGTGAAACTACAAATTTATCGCATATTCCAAAATATTACTCCCATAAAAACAATGTCTGGCCTAAATCGTCCTCTAAAAGCAAGATCCCAAGATTAAATGTACCCTTTGGTTCACCCTTTACTAAAGATTGCATAACTAAAATTCCCTTCTTTAACTCTGCAAATCAATCCATGTGAAAAGCATACTGAAAGCTTACTACTCCTCCACTTATTTGAGAGCTGCTTCACTTTTCTTTGACAACAACGTCAGCGAATCCATGCACCTGAGTCAGCTGAGGACAATCAAGCGAAGCCAGAAGTTTGTAAGGGCCGGGACACTTAGGAATAAATGTCTCAGTCAGGTTCACTGTGGCCAGGCTTGCGATTTCACTGAGAAATAGATGGAAAGTAAGACATTTAATTATATACCAATTAAAATGAACAGCAGTCCTGCTATTTTGTATAGTTTAATAGTGAGTTAATCAGATTAATTTCCTACCCATAGTTAATCGATCTGCAGTGTTTCATTCCCAGTCCCTCGATACGGAAAACTGCGTTCTTCAGCACGCAGGGCAGTGGGTTCTGGAATGTGATTTTTACTGGCACTTCTTTGCCCACCACACAGTCACATCCAGGCTGAAAGGGAAAATCACAATCTGCATTAACACCATTCACGTTACCAATAGTTATGAAATGGACTCCATTTTCCACACCCAGCTAATAATCAGTTGTTCTTCATTCATTTCTAGGCCTAGGACTAAATGATTTCACTAAACTGGGTGAGAGTTTCATCCATAAATACCAGCTGGTGAAGTATAGCTTTCAGGTTTTTCAAACTCACAGTAATAACAAGATCTGAAGTGCACAGTCTAAAGTTGAAGCGTTTGGCCACAATTTGCTTGGTTTGAGTGACCCGTCCAGCGACAGTGAGCATCATGGTTGAATGATTCACAAGGTGTTTCTTATAATCCTCATATCGCAGGCACCACTCCAGAACCTTGGCTAAAAATGAACAAGAGATAAACAATGAATGCTAAACATCCTCATCCCTGCCATATCAGAACAATTTGTATTATACTATTTAAATTTAGTCTATACTGAGTCTTTACACTCTTAAAAATAAAGGTTCTTTATTGGCATTGATGGTTCCATGAATAAACTAACATCCATGGAACCTTTCCATTCCATAAAAGGTTCTTTACAGTCTTCTTTTCATCTTTGGATGAAAGCTAGCAATTTATCTTTTATGAAGAGAATCATTTTTTGAATTATTTTCTTCTTTTTTTTTCTACAGAAGCATACGGAGCAAATAGAACTCATCGTAGATCAGTCTTGAAAGGCTTATACGATTTTGTTCAAAATCAGTTTTGCAGTGGATTTTAATGAATTTTGGCATGTTTGTGTCTCAAGCTCTGAATATTTTTTTCTTACTTTCACTGGCCTTGAGCTCAAAGCATGTCTGGTCCTTCTTCACCAAGGCCTTGTGGACTCCGGTGTAGTATGTGGCAGACACCTGGCTGTGGAGGGTGATGCTACGGGGTGAGCTGCATTTGTTCTTCAGAGAGATGCAGAGCATGGCATCCTTGCCCACACATGGTCCATCACCCTTCATGGTGATATCACAGAATACGTCCTCAGCGCAGGGCAGTGGGTACACGCATCTCCTGCAGCCATGACGAAGGGCCGTTTCCACAGCATGGCGTTCCTCCTCCGAACCTGACGGATGTTGAAAGTGGAGGTAAATTTACAACTATTCAGAGTGAAAGAGTCTTTAAGTGATATGTGTGACTTTTCACCTTCAGGGTGTTTGTAGTGGTGTGTGATATCCACACGTTTGTCTGAGCCAACAGCCTTTGTGCTGATGCAGTGACCAACTGCGTTCTTGTCAACATGGACCACATCGAATGTTCCACAAGCTGTCCGCTGCCAGAAGACTACATCACTGTTCACCTAGAGCAGGAATAGTTAATTGCTCATAATATATTTCCATAAGTGGTGTGTATGTGAGAATTTGAGAAAAAGATTCAAGTTTCAGGAATAACTGCAATAACCTACAGTATATGCTTAATGCTCAAATTACATAGCATTTTCATACCTCTGCAAAAACGAAGGGTGTGTCATACTTGAGGCAGACCTGCCCACTGCGAACTGCAGCAACAGAGGTGGGGCCGCAGCGGAAGAATCCCTGGCTGGTTTCCTGAGGAGTGGAATCAACCACCTGCCAACCTCCGAAACCACATGGCAGATCAGTTCGTGTCATCCAGGCCTCATTCCACACGTGGTAGTTCCTACATGGAAGTGAAAAAGAAACATGATCTTTGTGAATGGATTCAAAGATAGAAGAGGAGACAGAGAAACAATGTGTGTACATTGGATAATTCCCACTTGCCTGCAAATATTGACGCTATTTGCGTGAACCTAATAATTGTAAAAACTGTAAAAAAATATTCAGTGTACGTTTAGTCCGTTTAAATGTTCTCACCAACAGGTGGTGCTCTTCAAAACAATTATCACCAAATTGGTGATAATCTTGGACAGTTTGAAAAAGGAGAGGCAAAAATTTTCATTTTTAATATTTATTTAATTTTAATTTGTTTTTTTTTGTTTGTTTTTTTGCAAAAAGACAACCTTTTATGCATATCCCATGATGGTACTATAGCAGACACTAAAGGTGATGTTACAGTACATAATGAAAGAGGTTTCTACAGAATCTTACCAGATTGAATCACGGTTCAAATTATCGATCAGATCATAGTTCTCATCAAGAAAAACGTCTACTGTCATAGACACATCAGTGTCATGAGCAGAACAGAAGTTTGTGACTGGACGAGCAGGAATGCCAAAGCACCTCAACACTACGAGAAAGAGAAGAATATAAGTGCATTACATCTACAATCGCTTTCTTAACTTTTTCTCCTTGTCCAGTCTGCAGGAACTCTTACGTGTGTTGGTGACTCCAGCGAAGGCCAAGCTCTGTCCATATTTGACAGGTATTCCTCCACATTTGTGGTACTGTTTCAGGATGGCACTGCTGCCGCACCAGGATGTCGGAGCAGTTCCATCTCCATAGCAGTTTGACCAGTTACCCACCAGCACACCACAGTCATCATTGGCATTAATCTGTGAAAGTGAGACAGTCAAAAATGATTATCTGTTCTCTTGCCAAACATCAAGTCTTGATGAATGTTTATTAGGTTTTATGACATGCCAATGAAAGAAAAGTCGAGACTCACCATGGCAGATATCACTCTCACCACGTTAACAGGATCTCCCCATCCAGTGCAAAGGCCACCACTCTTCTCCAACACATAGAAACATGCAGCCAAAACTCCTTCATCAAACTAAGAATGAGAGAAATTATATACTAAGATGCTTGCCATGCAGTGTGTAAGTTCTGTGGTTAATAAAAAACGAAAATGATTGTGTATTCCAGCACTTCAGATCAAATATATTCCACTGCAAATCCTCTTTTCTTATTTTGACATGCATTAATAAAAAGTTTGGATCTTACTTGACCGAAGTTCCAGGTTCTGGAAGCGATCTGACGTTTAGTTCCATAGTAGATTTTTCCTGCGTCATTCAGCACATACTCAACTCTCTGGGCCTCTTCATCCAGATACACAGAGTCATCTAGTAAAGAGAGAGAGCGTTTCATAACTTACTGATTATAATAAATGTTCCTTATAATTTTTGTTTGGAGCAGAAGCAAGCATCTTAATCTGAGCAGAAGCATCCAGTGTCATTCTTCACAAAGAAATTTGAGAAACATGCTTTCTTTTAGATAACAATCAAGATCACAAGAACAAAACCATTGTTTGTTTTTTTTGGGGGTTTTTTTATGTAATTCCAAAATTGCTTCTGTGAACTTGAAATCTCTGTACCATTCTATGATGCAGATTTTATCTTGTTTCTGTGTGAAAGTTTTTATGCTAAAAATACATTTACATGTGGGACTGATTTAAATCTTTAGCATTTTGCAAAACATGCTTCTGCATGGACTTTCAGAAGTTAAGAAGGAACATTGCGATGTGGTTCAAAAGTCTAATATATATTGTATTTTCTCCTTCTTCATACGTACCTTTACACCAGGGGTTGAACAGCATGTAAATGTCATTGCAAGGGTTGCAGAACGAAGTGGCCCTGCCCTTCGGGCCACAAGTCACAATGGTGAGGCTGTATCGTCCAATGCAAGCAGTTGGAAGGGAGTACACACACAGTTTGATTCGGTTTTGTACCCGTTCGACAATCTTGGCCTCCCAACGGCATTTCTTGAATTCATCCACTAATGGAACAATCACCAGAGTGCCATTGCAAATTGATGGAACATTACCTGTGAAATAAAAACAACAAGACATAACCATGGTTAATATAATAAACTAAAACTAGACTATTAAAAACCTTCTTATTACTTAAAATAAAATAAAATAAAAATAATTTATTTTATTTCAGTTTAGTTGTCAAGGTTGCATTTCTAATTTTTGTTTAGTCTAATCTGAAGTAAAATAACAAAAAAACAAAAACTGCAATAAATAATAATAATAGACATATAAAAAGTTATAAAATTGATAAAGACACATCAGAATTACTAAAACCTAAACTACTTTACCTAAAATTAAAATTAAAACAGAAAATATAAAAATATGATATAAAAAAAAAAAAAACACTGGAAATAACAGCAAGGGTCTTAGAGTCAAATCAGCACAAGATGGCAACTGATCAACTGACCAAGTTTCAGCTCCAGGTGAAGTTGGTCACATTTCGGATTGAATGGACGGGAAAGCTCAATCCACATCTGGAAACACTGTCCTCTACGGACAATGAGGTGATCACTGCGGAAACAACTGGTGTGATGCTCCTGACGATTCTGACACTTCCAGAATTTCATCAGGTCAACACAACGAACCTGCAGAACTAAATCTGAGAAAAACAAAGGAGAGTAAATCAATTAGGAGCTTTAATGGACAAATTCCCCAAAATGTAGCTCAGGCCAAAGATCTACAACTCTTACCTTCGCAGGTGCGCACAACCTGGCAGTCATCCGCACAGTCCTTGAGGACAACTTCCTTGCAGTCATAATCACAGCGCGGCTTCACATAGTCGCAAGGGATGGCGCAAGGGTTGTTGCATGGGTTGACAGAAGGAACCACACAAGGATTGACTACAGGTTTCACGCAAGGATTGATGACAGGTTTCACGCAAGGGTTGATGACAGGTTTCACGCAGGGATTCACACAAGGATCAACAAAAGGTTTCACGCAGGGGTTACTGTAAACCGGCACACAGCCAGACCCGCTCCAGAAACTGTCCGACTCTAATTTAATGCCTGGGAAACGGCCGATGTTGCAGAAGTTGCCATACTTTACGATAGACATGCTGTGGGGTGCAAAAAAAGAGAAAGAATGAGAGTGATATTAGTTGTCATTTAAGTAGTTAAACATTCATACATTTCAAAGCCTTTTTCCTCTAAATCAGAATATATAAATTTGCACTGAGTATATTAACTGCATACAGTTCAATTTTCAAATGACTGTGAAAGTGTATTTGATAGTTTTTAGCTGATTACTTACATGTTTGTGGTTCTTGCTCCGGTGTGATGTTGAATCTGAAGAGGTTTTTATCCCCGTTTGGTAACAGAGTAACAATTGAGTTAAACTCAAATTACTTAAACAAAGCGAGTCTGGCTGGAACCACGGCTTCTTGTGTTGTGACACTTCTCTGCATTTTAGTCTGGTATATATTCACTTCATTCCCCACCCATCCACATAATTTGTGTGCCTACACTATTTCATTGTCCCATGAAAATATTTTAGATGAATCACATAGGTTAATTTACAAACAAGCTGTAATGGTGCAAATTTACAGCTTAGTATAATTGTTCTGATAGATAATTGATATAAGTATAATCACAGGCAGAGCTGTAATTGAGCAATTCCAGCATAAAGGAGCACATAAGCACGTTTACCAATGGAATATAATAAATATACAATAGCTGTTTAGACACACCTACTCATTCTTTATTACTGTTTTCTACATTTTAGAATAACAGCAGAGGTGTAAAATACTTGAGTAATTTTACTTGATTACTGTACTTAAGTATTATATTGTGGGATTTGTACTTTATTCAATTACAATTTAAACTGACTACTTGTATTTTCACTTGATTACACAGTACTTTTTACTCCTTACAGTTTTATTTCATCTGGAAAAGTACATTACATTTTTATTTTATCTTATGCACATCAAATATGGTAAACGGAAGCTCAAACGTGCGTGCCTGATGTGAGAACCAATGATCATTTTTGAGTACTTCTTACACCTCTGAATAATAGCAAAGTCATTATGTAAACAAATGAAAACAGCCTTTTTCAAATTCACCACCCTACATATTGGGACTTCATACTGAATGAAGTTAATAAAACGTTTAATTTTTGTATTGTTGTCTTCTCTTCCAGTACAAATATCGAAATATCCTTAAACAGGAAAATATGAAAATTGATTTTTCTTGTTGAAATATAAATCTAACAAAATAAGTCAAGTTTATGTTGTTTAAAGCCACACACACACACACACACACACACACACATGTACATATATCCGCTTAATTTATATTTGTATATTTATGTAACTGCATGCATTTAAGTAAAAGGCCTTTTTTAATTTTTATTTAACAGTAAGTAAATAAGACATACTTTATTTACCCTTTTAATCTGTGGTGTAGAAAAACGTTTTACTCAGAAATTGCTAATAAGTTTCACAATTAATTACAAGGAAAGGGCAAGTAACACATTGAATTAAACATTAAAATAGTATTTTCTTGTAAAACATACTCTAATAATATTAAAATAATAATAATATTAATTAAATACATTTATAAATGTTTAGTACTATGCAGTGTGACATGCAAAACATCTAAAAGATATATTTTATATCAATCTTAATGTTGGCAAAATCATTTATTTCCGTGTTGGTGTCACGGTGCACACAGCAGGGAGGAACGAGGAACACGGAGACGAGGATAAACTTCAAAATAATAGTCTTTAATGAGGACATCAGGGCAAGACAAGGCAAGGCAAGGTTGACACAGACAGGAACACCGGGGAATAACGAGTAGACCAGACAAAAACTAACTAAACAGGCAGGAACTAAATACACATGACAATCACTGATAATTAGACGAAACACGGCTGGACAAGACTTAACTAATAAATCACACTTAACAAGGACAGGAACAAGACCAAATATGGAAACAAGAGGCGGGAACACATGACACACACGACAGAGGACGTGACAGTTGGTCAGCTAACTGTAATTCTCACACCCAAACTCAGTTTTTTGGAAATTGGACAGACATGCCACAGGTGTGTAAACTGTTTAATTCTAAGTTTCATAACTGCCACATAACCGCCATCATCCAAACTGTCCCCAAAATGACATCACAAATAAATCACAAAGCATAAAAGGTAGGAATTATAATGTTAGATTAAGTGTAATTTACATTATAATCATCAAACAAGAATCAGCAGAACAAACAAAAAGAAAAACTCCTACTGTAAGTGTTAGGTTTAGCGATAATGCTATGCCATCAGTCAAATTACTGAATGTGTTCAGTCTCTATTTCTTGTTTGCGTAATTTGCATAATTTCTGATCAGGGGTTGGACACATGCATTTGAGTAAATTAACCATTAATGGAGGTAACCGTTTTGTATGAATGATAAATCTAACCTTCCTTGATTTTTTGATCTGGACTTAATTAATAGCTATTAAGCACAATTATCCTGCAGGTTTTAATTTCCATTTGCCTCTGCAGCAACATCTCATTTTCCCAGTGAATGACTATATTTATCAGATCAGATCACTATGCTTCCCATACAACTTGACCCTAATCTTTGTGTCAAAGCCCTAATTTTGCATTATAGCCTATATTCAGTGAACAAATCTACATGCTCAGTTTGATGAAAGCTTGTCATATGAGCTCAGAGCGATAGTTCACCCACAAGAAACTAAGTCCTACAGAATCAGTATGACAGTATTTTAATTTTTGGGTGAACGAATTCAAGCATTGCTAGAAAGTAAACTTACTGGACATGCAAGCTCATTTGTGTCTCCTCCTGTGGGTAGTTCTCGCACTTTGAAGCTTAGGCAGGATAGGAAAATGATGTTGTTACAGTTTTTACGGGAATGAGAATTACAGATTAAATAACTTTCTCAGTAAATGATTCAGTTTGGATACTAATGGCACTAATTAGGTCAGTAAAGTGTCTCATATATACACTGACTGTATATATAATATATAAATTATATTTAGTTGTAAATGGTGGAGCTTATTGATTAATTTACTGGTCATATATCTGTTCATAAGTACATGCATACATTAAGTAATCAAGTTTTTATAGTAGAATTTGCAAATTGTATTTTTTAGAGCAGCAGTTCTCAATTCCAGTAAATTTTTTCAACTGCTTACAGTTTTTTACAATCATTTTTGCACTAATAATAAAACCTTCATTTCATTTTTCAAAACTCTAGACACAAAACTCAAAACAGTCATTATTTGTAACACAGTCTGGCCAATGTTCAAAACTATGCATATTGCGTTCATATCTTTAAATAAGCCTTGCATTTGCAGAAGCATTCTCATTTATTATGAAATACCATAGGAACATTACTTTAGATCACCCACACACAAGATACCCATAGTTTCACTGTATAGTTTTAGTACTATCATTAAATATAGTTGTTCAAAACACATGATGCAGCTTTCAATGTGGTTCTACACATTCATACACCACTGTAATAGACTAGAGAGAAAAGTACAGACACTGGAATCATTAAACAAAATTTGAAAATTATTGATGAAATAATCAACTCCCAACAGGTTTTTCAAAAAAACTTTATGTAATTGTGTGAAAAAAAATTTGATTAAAAGATAAGAGAAAAACTACAGTAGGCCTACAGTAAAATGTCAACGGGAGTGTTCCTCACTGCACTTTTGTGTTTTTATCAACCCTGTCTTGTGGACTTGGCCACAGGTTCTCATCCACATCATAATGGATGTTTTCATTAGCTAAACATCTGGGAAAAATCTTCTGGTATGGCAAATACAGGCCTGACATTGGTCTCCCCCTGTGATGTCATTGTACGCATCATCTATGGCCTGGAGAAGAGAGACTTGTTTGTGAGGGTGGAAAACCTTTGACCTCCATGTGGAGAAACATTCTTCAGTCAGGTTACAGTAAGGAAATGGGGGTAAATATAAGGTGATAAACTGTGGATGGGCCTGAAACCATGATTGCACTCAGTGCCATTGACAGGATCTTGCACTGATCTTGCTATGGGGCCCCTCAAAATCACATTCAGTGGGGGGTGGTCAGGCCCCCAAACGAACATTGTTCTGGGCCCCTCTCAACCGCTGGGCTCTCAACCTCTCCTCCATCTCTTGGCCAGGTTAAAGCCTGCATTATCCAACAATATGAATGGTTTTCATCAGCTCTATCACCCTCTAAAAAGGCATTTATTGTAGAAAAACAAATACTGATAATGTCGCTACAACCCTCGTTCCCTGATGGATGTCTGCCAGAGAGCCGCTGTGCGCCAACGCATAAGAGGAGGCAACACTCCGTGTGGAGTGAGCCCTCACCCCCAGGGGGCATGGCTCGCCTTGGGATTGGTAAGCCAAGGCGATGGCATCCACTATCCAGTGGGCCAGCCTCTGCTTGGAGACAGCCTTCCCTTTCTGCTGACCTCCGTGGCAGACAAAGAGCTGCTCAGAGCTTCTAAAGCTCCAGGTGCGGTCCACGTATATGTGCAGCGCTCTTACAGGACACCGCCAAGGCTGGATCTGCCTGCTCCGAGGGCAGTGCTTGCAGGTTCAACACCTGATCGCGGAAGGGCGTGGTGGGAACCTTGGACACGTATCCAGGCCGGGGTCTCAGGACAACGTGAGAGTAGGCCGGCCCAAACACAAGGCACTCTTCACTCACCGAAAATGCTTGTAGGTCCCCAACCCTCTTGATGGAAGTGAGTGCGGTCAGGAGCGCTGTCTTAGTGGACAGGAACTTCAGCTCAACTGAGACCAGCGGCTCAAAGGGACTCCTCTGAAGTCCAGCCAGGATGATAGAGAGATCCCAGGAGGGCACCAAGGGTGACCTTGGAGCATTTAACCTCCTGTCACCCTCAGGAACCTCATGATGAGTTCGTGCTTTCCCAGGGACCGGCCGTCCACTGCATCGTGATGGACTGCGATAGCAGCCACATACACTTTCAAGGTGGAGGGTGACAGCCTACGCTCCAACCTCTCTTGCAGCAAAGAAAGCACTACTCCAATCATGCATCTTCGGGGGTCTTCTCAGCGAGAAGAACACCAGTTCGTGAACGGACTCTACTTCAGTGCATAGGCTTGCCTAGTTGAAGGAGCACTAGGCTGAGTGATGGTGTCTACCACATCCTGTGGCAGGCCACCAAGTCTGCCGCATCCCATCCAGGAGCCACACATGGAGGTTCCACAGATCTGGACGCGGGTGGCATATGGTGCCGAGCCCCTGAGAAAGGAGGTCCTTCCTCAGAGGAATGTGCCAATACAGCGCAACCAACAGGACCTGTTCTGACACATCCTCGCAGAACTAGAGGCTAGAGGCTAGAGGCACGTGGGGAGGCACTGCGTCCCCCAACCGCACTCTCTTGGCCGCTGGCAAGATGGGTCGCGAGTGAGAGTGAGGAGGCAGTGTGTCGCAATTCCACATCTCGGGGTTGCCCGCGTCAGAGCCGCTTCGTCGACTTCCTGGGGGACTTGGGGCCGGCTGGAACGCAGGGGGCGCCGCACTCCTGTGAGAGGCTCGATGCGCCGGCATATGTCGATGCGGCACGGGGTGGAGCAGCTCTGGAGGACGCAGGAGGGCGCCCACGGCGATGAGCAGACTGAGGCCTGGCCCTCGTGGCAGCGGTGGCTGATGGAGCATCCCGCCAGGTCAGGATGTTCTGGATCGCCTCGGCCTGCTTCTGCACTGCCGAGAACTGCTGGGCAAAGTCCTTGACAGTGTCGCCGAACCGCCCAGCCTGGGAGATGGGAGCGTCGAGAAAGCGTGCTATGTTGAGGTCCTTCATCTCTGCCAGGTTGAGCCAGAGATGGTTCTCTTGGACCACGAGAGTGGACATTGCCTTCCGGAGGGTGAAGTCAGTCGCTGTGCGTAGTTCCTGCATCAACCCCGGGTCGATACTACCCTTGTGCATTTGTTTTAGAGTTTTGGGTTGGTGTACCTGCAGGATCGCCATGGCATGCAAGGCAGAGGTGGCCTGGCCTGCAGCACTGTAAGCTTTGGCCACAAGAGCGGCCGTCACTTTACAGGCTTTGGACGGGAGATGCGGACGATTCCTCCAAGTGGCGGCGTTTTGTGGGCACAAGTGCACCACAACTGATCTCTTCACCTGGTGAATGTCCTCGTACCCCCTAGCCGCACCGCCATCGAGGGTAGTGAGGTCTGTTGACCTCCAGCCTGATACTCACAGCTGCCCAGGCAAGCATGGCCGTCAACTCCGGCTCCGGTTCGGCAGTGGCAACAACACCCGAGGGGGGCAGCCCCGCTGAACCTTCATCCTCAGAGGATGAAAGCCCATCCCCTGATGCTGCGATTGACATCTGATCCTCGGGAGGTGCACCAAATGAAATGCTGTCAGCCCCGCAGGACGAACCAGCGAAATTGGTTGGAGCGACGTGTCCGGTGGAGAAGCTCTTACTGTCACCCTCAGTTCTCCCAGAACGCCAGCCAGTGGTCTTCTGCTCGAGCCAGAGAGACCGGGATGGGTGGCGGCAGAGGGTGCCAGTCTTTTCAGAAAAGAAAGGCGAGATCGCAGCGCTGTCATGTTCATATGCCCACAACAGGCACATGAATCATCCACGAATGCATCTTCAGCATGTTGGATGCCCAGACACTGTCGACAACGATCGTGTCCGTCATCCGTGGACAGGAAACGACCGCAACCAAGAGGACACGTACGGAACGCAAAAATCAAAAATCATCACAATTAAAATAACCAAAGACTTAAACTACTTCAGTCTGTGTGCATTGAATTTATTTAATACACGAGTTTCACAATTTGAGTTGAATTACTGAAATAAATGAACTTTTCCACAACATTCTAATTTATTGAGATGCACCTGTATATGATATATGATTTTTTGGTCCCACTTTATATTAGGTGGCCTTAACTACTATGTACTTACATTTAAATTAATAATTTGGTACAATGCACTTATTGTGTACATACATGTTCTTACATTGTACTTATATTTTGAAAATACCTGCATGTAATTACATCTGTAATTAATTTCTGTAATTACATTTATAATTACACTGTTGACCCATCACTTTCACCTTAACCCACCTTTAAACCTACCCATACCACCAAACCTGTCCCTAACCTTACCCGTATCCCACCTCAATAGCAGCAAAAGTGTTTTGCAATACAATATGAACACAATAAGTACTGTACATTGCACTTATTTTTTGATGTAAGTACATAGTAGTTAAGGCCACCTAATATAAAGTGTGACCGATTTTTTTTCTCCCAACAACAGGCATCTTGAAACTGATCATACCTGAACATACTCAGTCCTCAGTTGCTTCACTTTCATAATCTAAACATTTAATATTTTTCATCATTTTCCATTAAAAAAAAAAAAACTATGCTTCAAGAGTAATGCAACAGCTACGTAGCATTTTGAGCAGTTGTATCAATTGATAGTTGCATTTTGAAATAGTAATACTTTGATGTTAAGTTGTGTCATTTTGAACAGTTGATTTTAGTTCAATGAACAAAAGATATTTGACTCATGTGTATTGTATCCAAGCATTTGGAAAAAGTGTTAAGTGTTTTGAAAAATGTGCATTTTGATCATCGGTTGTGAATTATGTGTCTAGAGTTTTGAAAAATTACATGAAGGTTAGGTTATTAGTGCAAAAATGATTGTAAAAAACTGTAAAATCTTTACTTGTTATTTCCGAAACCTGACACTCAATAACACCAGAACCACACACCAAGTCTGCAAAACCATACACTAATTCTCGGCCTTTGACTCAGTTTTAAATTTCATAAAACACTTTTTGCAACTTTTTGCATACACACAATTCTCTAAATAACACACACAAATCTAATAGGACTTATCTTGATTTGCTTTTTCAAACACAACCAATCAAAATGCCACACTAATTCATCAGTGCCTTTCATTAACTCCTCAAATGTGCAAACATGCATTGCTTTACTTAACTACACAACTACACATGGTTAATGTATTTCTTTTCTTTCTTTTCTTTCAAAATGTACATAGGAGCTCATGAAAGAAGAGCTTCAGGTTTTCAATAACTGCGTGTATATCATATATCCAAAAATATAATATTATGGCAATGGTGTTTGCAACGTAAGACAAATGTTTGCTTTTGAGATGTGTTTGTGATATTTTGAATGCAGTGCTTCATTTTGCAAGAGATATGAGGCATTTTGAATTTTTGTGTAATTCTTGGATTTGTGTGTAAAGCTTTGAAAAAAAGAGGCAAAGTTTCGAAAATGTGCGTAAGCAGTTGGAAAAAAACTGTAGAATAGGACAATAAAAACACATCTACACAACTACACATGGTTGATGTATTTATTTTCTTTCGTACTGTGTAATACTGTATTCACAACCACAAATGTCTAGGATACAGTAAAAAAAAGTTTGGTTCCAATCTTGTGTAAGCAGTTGAAAAAAAAAAAAAAAAGTAAAGTGTTCAATGTGAATTTAAATTGTATTTATTTACAGAGGTAAGTCACACTTCACACTTCTCTAGTACATTTTGTCAGTGTGTGAAGAAGCTGCAGGCAGTGCTGTAACGCAAATCCATGAGTGAATGTTCCGAAGTGAAGTAAACCTGGGAATAGGGAGCAATGAACACCCTGTAGGGCCCTGTCAATCGCAACACATTTAATGCATGGAGCTCTCTTCTAAAGAGCTGGTTATCTGAATCAGATGTGTTAAATAAAAGAGACATGCAAAATATGCAAAGCGGGGGGTCACGAGGACTGGAATTGAGAATGACTGTCTCAGAGAAAAAGCAGGCCTACTGTATGAGTAGATGCAATATCAGCAGTGGCCATAAGGGAGCTCTAATGAACAGCTAAACCATCAGTCCAAATTGATTGAGATCAAGACTATGAGCGAAACCGCAGACTGCTGTCTCACTGTTTCACAACCCAGGAAACAATGACTTAAAAGTCAACATTATTGTGTAAAGTCATATTTTAAGGCAACTAGTTCAGACACTATGGCAGATAATCTAAAACCAAATTCAGGTGAGCTTTAGATATATGCAAATATAATTACCACAGTTTTTATTTCTTCATATACAATTGGAATGTCTATGTAAATGAATAAAAAATGACATTTAATTCATTAGCTTCCAACTGTTCATAAAGATTCTACTTTTATTTTTTTTTCAACCAAAATTAAATTTTGCACGCACTGCATTGTGGAATATCAAAGCCTACAGTGCATCTATTCAGCCTTCAAAAAAAAAAATTTAGCATACAGAATGTTATGCAAACGATGAATTTGGACGTGCCTTGCTATACTACCTCCATATAGGTTTGCATCTTTGCAGTCAACAGCAACATACTTTTCCTAAATGTTTTTTGCAGTCTTTCCAATAGGGGGCAGGTGTATTCCACAGAGTGGTTCTTCTCACAAACTAGTTGTAAAAAAATAAAAAGTTAAAATATATGTATATGTACAATGCACACATAGGTGTGAATAGTATATGAAGATTTTGTTACAAATATATAAATAAATAGGACTATTCTGTAAAGGACCCGCATCTGGAATGAGTTATCAGTGTGTTTAGTGTGAGAATAAGCATGAGTATGTGTTTATGTGAGTGTGAAACCACACACCACCAGGAAACAGAATCTGGTGAGAACATGCTATTTCAGCAGAACTGTGAAAGCCATTTCACTTCCTCTCCATGTTGCTATAAGCAACCACTCTTCTGCTGGGGTCAGTCCATATTCCACAACATGCAGACAATAGTATCAGAACAACACTACTTGACTGAAATGTTCAATAATAATAATTCATAATTCACTAGTAACTAAAAAGAACAATGATTCTTCTTAATATAAGAATCAGTGGTGATTCACTTTTAGTCATAATTAAAAAAAAAATAATAAATAAAATAAATAAATAATAATCGGGTAACACTTTATTTTAAGGTGTCATAATAGGCTGTTCCATAACTTAGTTACATGGTAAGTACATTTTATTTCACGTAAGTACAACGGCTACTACTAAGTACTTAATTAGGTAATTACTCTGTATTATGGACACCTTAAAATAAAGTGTTACCAATAATTGCTACTAACCTTTTTAGTTATGGGTATGTAGGATAAAGAAACATCATTATATATAAATTATTATTATTATTATTATTTTTGTTAGTTTGTTTTTAGTTTTTTGTACTGAAGTCATATCATATTAATAAGCATGTGGTTTGGCCTGTGCAGTTTATTGTTAAAAAATCTATTGTGTGTGTGTGTATGTGTGTGTATTAGCATTTTTCTCAGGCTCCTATGTTTATGTTTAGTTATTTCACTTTAATGGCAATGAAAAGGACCTATTTATTGCCATTAAAATGAAATTACTGAACCTACGCATAGGAGCCTGATAAAACTGCTCATTTTAGAAGAACATCATATTAAAAATATTAATATAAAAAAAAAACCATTCAATAATGTCAAAATTCACAACTGCATAAATAATTAATATCACAATCTTTATTTACTTTAAGTAAAATATCTTATTTCTTACCATTTTAAGAAAATTAAAAGAGAAATGTAATATTTAGATGTATATAGAAAGCTGTTATAGTTTGCATAAAAATTAAGCATATTTTGAGGACTTTTAAGACTTAGCACTGAATTTCATGACAATTAATTAAAAGTCCTCAAAATATGCTTAATTATTATGCAAACTTAAGTCTTAAAAGTCCTCAAAATATGCAAAATTTTGTCAAATGTTATTGCCAATATTCAAAAAAAAAAAAAGTGCTTGTTAGGTAATGTATAAATAAGAATTTAAGAATTTAAGAATTCATATCTGAAATATGATTTCATATGACTTAATTTCCTGACTACAGGAAATTACACCAACAAAAGAGTCTGTGAGGTACACTAATAACTGCATATTTTCAAGTTTAAACATGTATGTTGTACATCTCCATAAAATGTGATGCAATTACAACCTTCTGGTTCATATATGTTTATCTTGCCTGGTTGCTTAAGCCTTGTTTTGAGGCAGTTCCTTGGAAGAAACTGATGTATTATTGCGGGATCAGCCTCGATAAGAGGAAGACACACTTCCCCATGCAGGACAGAGGCCAAAGAGGTCAAAGCAGCTGCAGGTCCATATAAAAACAACAATAGTTAGGCACAGGTCTCTTTATGACCGATACTGTATGTCTATCATTTTAAAAACTTTCCAAAAACATGGTAAAACTCTTTGCTTTATTTCTGATCTATGAAGAGCTGACATTAGAAATAAAGCATCCATTTTAAGTTATAATATCACACCTCTTTTTTATTTTACCACATTGTACTCCCACTTCACACAGAGGCAGAAAACACAGCACGTACACTTCAAGCTACAGCTAACCACAAACCAGTCATGTACACACTGAGGTTAGCATCATGAACAAACAAAACAAGCTATCGAGATCTCTGGAAGATGTCAAAATGATAGGGACAGATATCTGAACAAATAAAAAATTATAATCCACTTGTATGTAGTAGCATCAATAATGCATTTTGTACATATTCATTATGAGACAATCAGAAAAAAAAAAAAACATTGTGAATTTCATGTGTTAGTGGTGCTTTTTGTGTTCATCTTCTCCCATTTGCTCTTTTTACAATGACTATCACAATATATATATACAGTATCTCACAGAAGTGAGTACACCCCTCACAGTTTTGTAAATATTTTATTATATCTTTTCATGTGACAACACTGAAGAAATGACACTTTGCTACAATGTAAAGTAGTGAGTGTACTGCTTGTATAACAGTGTAAATGTGCTGTCCCCTCAAAATAACTCAACACACAGCCATTAATGTCTAAACCGAAGGCCAAAAAAGTGAATACACCCCTAAGTGAAAATGTCCAAATTGGGCCCAAAGTGTCAATATTTTGTGTGGCCACCATTATTTTCCAGCACTGCCTTAACCTTCTTGGGCATGGAGTTCATCAGAGCTTCACAGGTTGCCACTGGAGTCCTCTTCCACTCCTCCATGACGACATCACGGAGCTGGTGGATGTTACAGACCTTGCGCTCCTTCTCCTTCCGTTTGAGGAAGCCCCACAGATGCTCAATAGGGTTTAGGTCTGGAGACATGCTTGGCCAGTCCATCACCTTTACCCTCAGCTTCTTTAGCAAGTGTTTGGGGTCGTTATCATGTTGGAATACTGCCCTGCGGCCCAGTCTCCGAAGGGAGGGGATCATGCTCTGCTTCAGTATGTCACAGTACATGTTGGCATTCATGGTTCCCTCAATGAATTGTAGCTCCCCAGTACCAGCAGCACTCATGCAGCCCCAGACCATGACACTCCCACCACCATGCTTGACTGTAGGCAAGATACACTTGTCTTTGTACTCCTCACCTGGTTGCCGCCACACACGCTTGACACCATCTGAACCAAATAAGTTTATCTTGGGTCTCATCAGACCACAGGACATGGTTCCAGTAATCCATGTCCTTAGTCTGCTTGTCTTCAGCAAACTGTTTGCGGGCTTTCTTGTGCATCATCTTTAGAAGAGGCTTCCTTCTGGGACGACAGCCATGCAGACCAGTTTGATGCAGTGTGTGGCGTATGGTCTGAGCACTGACAGGCTGACCCCCCACCCCTCCAACCTCTACAGCAATGCTGGCAGCACTCATACGTCTATTTCCCAAACACAACCTCTGGATATAACGCTGAGCATGTGCACTCAACTTCTTTGGTCGACCATTGCGAGACCTGTCCTGTTAAACTGCTGTATGGTTCTGGCCACCGTGCTGCAGCTCAGTTTCAGGGTTTTGGCAATCTTCTTATAGCCTACGCCATCTTTATATAGAGCAACAATTCTTTTTTTTCAGATCCTCAGAGAGTTCTTTGCCATGAGGTGCCATGTTGAACTTCCAGTAACCAGTATGAGAGAGAGAGAGCGATAACACCCAATTTAACACACCCGCTCCCCATTCACACCTGAGACCTTGTAACATTAATGAGTCACATGACACCAGGGAGAGAAAATGACTAATTGGGCCCAATTTGAACATTTTCACTTAGGGGTGTACTCACTTTTGTGGCCAGTGGTTTAGACATTAATGGCTGTGTGTTGAGTTATTTTGAGGGGACAGCAAATTTACACTGTTATACAAGCTGTACACTCACTACTTTACAGTGTAGCAAAGTGTAATTTCTTCAGTGTTGTCACATGAAAAGATATAATAAAATATTTACAAAAATGTGAGGGGTGTACTCACTTCTGTGAGATACTGTATATAGACTTATACAATCAGATACAACAATCATTCCTCAAATATTTATTACAATATATACTGATAAACTTAACATTCACTTCAATGGTATGAGATGACTGGACACTTTCAACTTATTTTCTATTGAACTGTCAACGACTGATTTGCAGTGGTCAAACTATTTAAAATATAGTGAATTAAGCTACAAACTCGATCATAATGCAGAGTGGATTATTACATTTGGCTCATTATGGATTGTTTTCACTAGTTTCACTAGCAGTAAACTGGTTACCAAACCTGAATATGTTCGTAGATTTGTGTTGGATGTTTTGACATGGAAAGCAGTTATCTTCAAAATGGAAATATATTTTATTTGTAAACATCACTTTTTCAACTTATTTCGGTTAATGTCATAAAGCTATTGAGCTAAGCCAGCAGTAGGCCTAGTACTGACTTTGTCATATAAACAAGGCTGAAGGTGCAAAAAGCGAAGGAACAGACAAACCGATTCATCCGAGTCATTTAAGCTGGAACCACTCCGACTGATTTAAACTCAAACTCGTGACTTTGATTATTCATTTCAAGCTATCCATATAGATATTGGGCATCTGGCACTGCTCCTATTCTGTGACTTTGTAAACTATCCACTAGCAAAAATCTGAATTTCGACAACGCTTGCAATGGTTTTAAAAACCAAGTAGTGATGGGTGAAATGGATTTAAAAAAAATCTGAATCAGTAAAACCATTGTACCGCAAATTTCACTGTTCACCGATTCACTGTTTCATATCACTCGAATCGGATACCTTATCGCAAATCATTTGGTTCAGGTTGGGACTTCAAAGCTTGTTTCACGAATCATGATTTAGATCGGAACTTCAGAGCAGTCTTGCAAATCATTCAGATTGGAATTTTGGAGTGTGTATCGTGAATCATTCATCATCGGAACTTTGGAGCAGGTGTGTGAATTATTATTGAGATTGGAACTTTGGAGCGTGTGTGGTGAATCATTTGATTAAGATTGGGATTCGGAGTGCTTGTCACGAATCATTTGATTCAGATTAGAAGTGTGTATTGTGAATAATTTGATTTAGATCGTAACTTTGGAGCAAGTTTGCAAATCTTTTGATTCTGATCGGAAGTTCAGAGCACGGATTGCGAAATTTGATTTAGATCGGATGTTCGGAGCGTGTATCGTGAATCATTTTATTTAGATTGGAACTTTGGAGCAGGTTCGTGAATCATTATTCAGATCGGAACTTCAGAACACGTGTCGTGAATCATTAGATTTAAATCGGGATTTCACAGTGGATTCCCAAATCATTTCATTCAGCTTTAAAAGGTTTAAAACGTGTCGACACACCCTGTTCTGCTCAGGTATTGCTCCCACTAATCATTTGGTCCAGAAAGTCAAATCTTTGAACCTCTTTTCTTCCAGTTTGGGGAAGTTCCACTCAAAAAGATGGAAACAAATCCTTTTTATATGCTAACAGTATGAAAAAGACAAAATATACTGTCTATGTGGTTTGGACTCCTAATTTAATTAATACTTGTACATTTATAGGGCCTGTCCCAATACCCACAATGGCAGTTTTTACATTTCAGAATGTTTACTTACATGATGCTTTTCCTGTATTCCTGTATTTTTCCTGTAAGTGGGTGTGGGTGTGAAGACCGCAAGTCTGTGAAGAACTTTCGATTTACCAATGGGACACACTTTCAACATAGTGCTGTAAAAATTCAAGTTAAGTTTTTAAGTAGCTTTATTTTACACAATCTGTACATACAACACTTTGCATTCTAAAATAAATGTATAAAGCACACATATGCATCTTTGTACCAATAAAATGTGCACTTGCACAAGACCCCAAGTGTGGGTATTTGGGACGGGCCCATATAGTTTACAGTTTAATAGATGTTAATCATGCAAAGTGTGATGGGCCTTAAGAAAAAGGTGGATGAATGGTCATAGGCCTAATAGTTACATGAATGCTAAACATACTCAAGAAAATTAAAACTCCAAGAGTTTAATTTTTAACCATGACATTTAGCAACCTATCATTGTTAGTAAATTTACTAAGATGCAGGCTTGTTAATCTAGTCAAAAAGGCTTTTCAAACTGCACTTAACCCCATGTTAAACAATGTGGTGTTGCAATGTTACTGCGAGATGCTCAGCAACAGACAACCAATCACGTGCATCATATTCACGTCAGACAGTTGACAGTCACGGAAACCGTCAAGTGAGTGAAATAGAGTCAAGAAAACTCAATTCAGAAAACATTTGATAGTACATGGTACATATAATACATATAGTATACATATAGTACATATAATATGAAGATGTGCAATGCTAGAGACAAGGTTGCGTGCTGCATTCGTCCAGTCAGTGACAATGAAACCGCAAATATGCAAATAAGAACGTACTGTATGGTTCATGGTTTATGGTTGTGCATGATGATACTGTGAGTTTGGGGGTTTTCTAAAACCCATCCTGGCTGACAGGGGGTTAGTGGTCAGGGTTAGAAAGAGAGAGCAAGAAAAAGCGTGTAACTCTCTCACTATAGCTGGGGAGGTGGATTGGCTAAAACTTCATTTGATCTCATTGCAGCAATCAAATATCAGTCTCTGTTTTACCTCTTAGAGTTCGAGAAACATACACTTTAATGTAGTAGGCTCTCACATTTCTATTTTTGTAACGTATATTTTCGCGTGAGCTAAAGAGAAAGCATATGGGCAATTAGAAGAAAAACAATGTGATAAAGTTTATGACTCTGGATGAGTATGTGAAGAGAGAGAGACAGGAAACTCCTGACCGCTTCAGCTGACCCTGAGGAATGTCAGATTCCTACAGAACCATTCAACAACATCACATGCCAACAGCTAATAGGCCAAGTCACAGTTCACCTGAAAATGTAAAAAAAACAGCAACAACAACAAAAATAAATAAAACAGCTTGCCAAAAGAAAACAAAGCATATTTAAGTACTATTAAGAATTTTTGCATTGCATTTCATGACAATAAATGTTTTATTGTTATTTCTATAATTGTATATCAGTGTTTTTAACGTCTAAATACAAAAATAAATATTACAACGATATAAATTTTATTACATGCATTTTCCATATGCATTTTTAAATGTCTAAATGTATATATAAAATATCACAACAGTATTCATTTTCTTTACATAAAATATCTCACTTATTATTTTGAGAAAATGAAAAGAATAAGATATATTAAAGCTTTCATAAAGAAAACTAAGCACATTTTAAGGACTATTAAGACATTTGGCACTGGATTTCATGACAATAAAGGCTTTTATTATTATTTATATCATTCTATATAAATGCTTTATATAAAAAAATAAATAATTTAATTAATAATGTCATTTTTTAAAATTATTATTATTATGAGATAAAATAGAAATTAAAATAGAAATATATCGTCTGGCCAGAGGAGAACTGGTCCCCCGACTGAGCCTGGTTTCTCCCAAGGTTTTTTTTTCTCCATTCTGTCACAGAGGGAGTTTTGGTTCCTTGCCGCTGTCGCCTCTGGCTTGCTCAGTTGGGGACACTTAATTTCTAGCGATTATCGCCGTTATGATTGCACAGATACTATTTAAACTAAACTGAGCTAGACAATGACACCTCTGAATTCAATAATGAAATGCCTTTAACTGAAAATTGAGTGTTTAATATTATCATTATACATTACTGACACTCTATCCTCCAATTTGATACTGTTAAGTGCTTTGACACAATCTGTATTGTTAAAAGCTCTATATAAATAAAGGTGACTTGACTTGACTTGAGATGAAATGACCAGGAAGTGTTCTTGACATTGCCAGGAAGTGTTCTTAAAACATTGCCATGCATTGTGTAGTTCCAGTAAATTCATACAGTCCATATTCTCACTAAACATACATATTGTCTCCTTTTCCTCTCAAACACACACACTCAAACATTCAGAAGCGTGTCCAAGAGTCATGGTGAAGGGGGTAATCTAGAATAATCCTACTTTATTGGCTGTTACCGCTGTGACGCAGGTCCGCTCCCCCTGATAGATTCTGGGTGACATCTAGCCTGACCTGACATTACACTCAGTCATTTATACACACACAGTTACCAACTAGTCTATCTTACACAGACACACACAGTTTCACATGTCTGCCTCACTCCTCACATCTCACAATAAAGTCCTCACATTTAAACATTTACCCTTAAATTAAGCAATTTACAATTACTACAGACTAACTCTACCACACAATCCAAACCCTAAAATAAAACCTGCAGCACTTATAGAAGTGAAATAAAGACATTACAGTCTTTATGAAGCATTTTCTTTTTGAGAATGTCCACTTTGATGTCAGCTATATAGTAGCTAACCTAGGGACATTTTTATGTAATTTCCCCCCCTGAAATATAGCATGGTTTTATTTTTCTTTCTTGTTTAATGTGTTTCAGAGGCTGAAACCTCATTACTCACCTGCATAACGGTAAAATTCGACTTCCAAACACGATGTCTTTCTCTAGAGGGCAGCATTGACATTCAGTGTTATCTATTAAGGCAGAAAAGGGTGTTTTGTTAGTCAGTTTTAATTGATTCATTTATTATGTATGTCATGTATACCTTCACGCTAATTACCTTTAGAAACTTTGCCATTTTTGACTCATATACGAAGTTGAATTGTTTAGTCATATTAGCCTATCAGTAGCCTACAGTTGTTTCTTTGTGCCATAGAAACAGAATAAATACACAAGCATTAAAAAAAAAAAAATTACCAAGCTATACTTTCGCTTAGAAATGTTCATGTACTGCTTTAACAGGTCGTACGTGGGTATAACTGTGTATAATATTACCATAGGTGAGGAGCGCGTGTCTGGATTGGTGCGCGCAGCTGTCACTCAAATTCTCCGTCACTCCTTCTTTAGTTTACGGGTTAATCTCTATGCGTCCTCCTCACTGTGTGCAACCGAGATGACATGAGCAACCAGCAGTTTACACAGAGTAACAGCTGACAATGTGATCATACAGGTAGGTCTTCCATTTACATAGTATTGATTATGCGCATCTATATTCTTTCAGTGCCCAATTTAACAGGATTTGCACATTATTGGTTGACTATTTATATTTATATTTTTTTTACAGAATAAAAACAACATGTAAAGACTCAAAGTTTCCAGCTTTTGCTTTAGTTGAGGAGCGATTTGACATTCGTGTTTCTGGAAAGGCGTGCCCTTTATTGTCGGACGCGAAAACATCGCAATCATGCAGCAATCATTTTGATCATCGCGGCCACCCCCGAGAGCCGTGAGTACCCACGTTCACCGCCCTCGCCACGAACTTCAGCGCTGTGCGCAAAGGCGCAAACGGGACATCTGGAGAACTTTTACGCACAGGTGAGGCGCAGCGACGGCGCGCTGCATGCAACACGAATGATAGACGTGCAAATAAACTCTCGCCCGACTGAAAAATACTTTTCTTGAATTATTCAATGTAATTGTACCATTTACTTCTTGCATCCGTTCATGTGATACGGCCAAAGCGACCTGATTGTAGGACTTCATAACAAAGATCTGTAGACTAATCACTCGCCATGGAAGAGAATCTAAATAACTTGAGCGTGCTGAACTGGGAGCAGGTGAAGCGTCTGGATGTCATCCTTACCGAATCCATCCCCATTCACGGCAAATGGAACTTCCCCACTTTGGAGATGAAGCCACGGGATATCGTCAAAGTCGTGCGATGTCGCATGGAAGAGCGCAAGATTCACGTCCGGGAGGTCCGGCTGAACGGTTCCGCGGCCAGTCACGTTCTCCACGAGGACAGCGGTCTGGGCTACAAGGACTTGGACCTCATATTTTGCGCGGATCTGAAAGGAGAAGTGGAGTTCCAGACCGTCAAGGATATCGTTCTCGACTCCCTCCTGGATTTCCTGCCTGAAGCTGTGAATAAAGAGAAAATCACACCAGTTACATTAAAGGTAAGCATTTAGTGACTTTTATTTGTTTTAATTGAGTTGTAACCAGGTGTTCTGCTTAGTTTAAACCTTTTTACATGGGGTTTTGGGCACTTTTCAGCTGGGAGACCAGCTAAAAAGTTAAGCAAACCTGCTTAGTCTGGTTTAAGATGTTTTTTTAAGCAAGGTAGCTCAAAATCCTGGCTAGTAATTGAAAAGTTGTGCGTTCAAACCTTGCAGGAGTTGATTCATCACCCTCCAACAAAGCACTTAACCTCAGGTTACTCCATCAGGACTGTTCCTTAATTTAAGTGTACTGTCACTATGGATAAGAGATTCAGCTAAATGACTACTTAGTAACTGATATAATTCCATATGTTTAATGTGTTAAATAAAGGGGAAGTGTAGGACATGCTATAATTTGACACTGACTGGACCTAGACATGCCCTAGAGAGCGTATATTAGATTTAAGCTGCAGTGAGATAAGGACACTGGTAGTAAAAACGCTGGTTTCTACTACAAAGAGGATTTCTCTAAACCAATTTACGACGGATCCGCTTTCTCCTCTGTCTACTCAGTGTATGCAAAGGCAGACATCCTTTTCATGTATGCAAATTAGGCTGATATAATTTAAAGTAATAGCGATGTAATGGAATGCCTTTACTGGATATGCAAAGTGACTTTACAATGACAAAATTAGCAGCTGTAGTCCTCTGCTATTGACAGTATGCTGTTTTCTTGCATACATTTCAAAAAATGCAGAGGGGAATGATTTTTAATCATTATTTATTTGTCTGCTTAAACATTTCACATTGCCCTTTTGTGCATCTCCATCTTTTAATGTATTTTAACAATTTTCATTAAACAAATCTTCACGCTCACATTGTCCTCCTCCAAACCTTTTTTTCTCTTTCCTCAGGAGGCTTACGTGCAGAAGATGGTGAAAGTTTGTAATGATTCAGACCGCTGGAGTCTAATCTCCCTCTCAAACAACAGCGGGAAGAACGTTGAACTGAAGTTTGTGGATTCCCTGCGGCGTCAGTTTGAGTTCAGCGTTGACTCTTTTCAGATCCGTCTGGACTCCCTCCTCCTCTTCTACGAGTGCTCTGAAAACCCCATGGCTGAGACATTCCACCCCTCCATCGTGGGAGAGAGCGTTTATGGAGACTTCAACATAGCCTTGGACCACCTGCAACGGAAACTGATCTGCACGCGAAATCCAGAAGAGATTCGGGGTGGCGGCTTGCTGAAGTACTGCCACCTGTTGGTGCGAGGTTTCCGCGCGGCTTCGGAAGCCGAGATGAAGCTTCTCGAACGCTACATGTGTTCCCGGTTTTTCATCGACTTCTCAGATGTGGCGGAACAAAGGCGCAAGTTAGAGTCATATCTGCAGAATCACTTTGTGGGATTAGAGGACCAAGTATGAGTACCTGACCACCCTGTACAGTGTCGTCAATGAAAGTACAGTATGCTTGATGGGACACGAAAGGCGACAGACTCTGAGCCTCATCACCATGTTGGCGGTACGTGTTCTGGCGGAGCAGAATGTAATTCCCAATGTGGCTAACGTCACTTGCTATTACCAGCCTGCACCGTACATTGCGGATGGCAACTTTAGCAATTACTACATTGCTCAGGTGCAGCCAGTCTACGCCTGCCAGCCCGCCCACACATTCTCACCATGGTTGCCCTGCAACTGACCAACTGTTAACTCACATTTTGTCCAACATGTCTAATTAGAGCACTCGCCTAATGAGACCAGTTGACAAGTCTGTATTTGTGTGCTCTGCAATGTGAGAAAAACCCAAGACTTTCCCAATTGGCTGCTGCCAGCTCGCTGCAAGGAGAAGCTACAAGCATGCCAGATGAAAGAAAGGGAGGGAGAGTGAAGTAACTTGGATTCATTCCCATCGGGCAGCACTTTCAATGGCTATGTGCCAGGCCTACAGAAACACAACACTGGCTGAGAGGAAACACCATGTAAAACAAAGGGACTATCTTTGTGTTTGTGTACATATGTTTGTGATAGACATACTTGAAGAATCAAAGATGTCCTGCATATTGTGTTGAAAGGGCAGACAGATTAGCAAGAGAACACTTTTCTCAAGCCAAGGATATTCTCATAGATACCAGATACCCAAAACAGATTATCAGTTAAGTGCCTTAAACTGAAATGAAAAAAATAAAAAAAAATTAAAGTCACTCTGCGAATGACCCCAAAGTATGTTAGTCAAGACATCTTTTTGGAGTCACATATGAGTGAAGGTAGTGTACAATAGCAAATGGATGACGAGTTTTAAAGGCCACTTGATCGTGAACTTCCAACTGATAGTTGTAAGACCTATTTCTTATAATGTATTCATTTGGGGGTCTATATGAAAGTGTTGCATAAGAAGCTTTTTTCATCCGAGGCACTGGCAAGATTCATATACCTGTAAGACTGTACATATGAGTTTTTCCACAGCTTCTTGTCTCATCTAAACTGACCTCAATGTACTGTTGGCTCAGTGCTGGCTTAGCTCAGATTAAAATGTCCAGGGCAATGCCATTACATCTAAGGCAGAGAAGTAAAACAGGTCGAGGCCGAACAGGAAGAGAATTAATGAAAGTTGTTTAAATCCAAATTATTGTTATATCCAGGTTACCTGGCGTCTTTCTGAAGGCCTAATTATCGCACGGCCACCAAATCCAGAGATTATACCTTTGACACATCTGACCTGCATAACCTGGGATTAAGACCAGCAGAGACATAGCAGTGAGAGGCAGAAGCTCATTTAATGGAAGCAGAACATATACCAAAGATATTCTTGATATTCCTCAAGATTGTGAAGCAACAATACTTGACGTAAAAACATCTACATGCTGTTGGAACTCAATGCAACACAATCCCCCAGTTGAATTATTCCAAAGTCTGAATCTTGAGTGCTCTGACATATGTTGAGGCCCTGTCCCCAATGCTACTAATTCCACACTTTGGTGACGCAATACTGCATAGACTGTCCAGTGGAAGTCCAAAGGTGTGGACTGGGCAAAAGAGGGGCATTTGGGGCACTTGGGAGCACCTTTCAGAAACAAAAATGGGACACCTTACGGTCACATGCCTGAAATGGGCATATGTTAAGGCCCTGTCTCAAATGATCCCCTAAGCCCTTGCGGTCCTCAGCAGATTCTACACTCTGGTGATGCAATGCTGCATAGACTGTCCGGTAGTAGTCTAAAGGTGCATACTGAGCAAAAGGGGGGGCGTTAAGGGCACTCAGGAGCAACCTTCAGAAATAAAAAATGGTCACTCTACGGTCACATGCATGCGATGGTTGCCACAAATCTACAGGACAGTGAGTTGGGATAGGGCCTGAGAATGTTACATGTACTTATGGATAAATTCGCCCTAACTGATCATACAGAGATGGACACATTCCTCCCATACGCTCAAACACATATAATCATATCTCTTATTTTTCTACCGATTCTTCTATTTTTGTACATTTTGATGTTTATGCTAAGGTCTTGGTTAAGACCTTACTCTAATGCTGTGAAAAGTACTATGTTTTATGAGTCGAAAGACCCGACCAAGCATTAGTGCAGCAAATTCTCAACAAACATTGGTGTAAATTTTCATTTCGAGTCATTGCATTTGGGTGCCCACACAAGCGTGAATGTCTCAGTCTGTGTGTTTTATCTTCTAAATTAAACTTTTATGTGAATTCAGATGTGATATTCTGAGCTCACTACTGTCAATACTGCAGTGCATAATGTATTTGCAAACATGAATGACTCATTAAATGGTGATTTTAAAAGTTACATTAGCTCAGTGATGTTTGTTATCAACACGACGTCACACACGCCACTATTTAACCCTGATCTCTTGTTGTTTGTCTATAGATTATCCCTTCTTGTTGTGGGCTTTTAACAAAACCAGTGCACAGCATGGAATACATGACCTGCTGATAAGACCAGCATTTGCTGTGTTTTGGATGGTTTTGCTGGTTAAAAGTATGCTAGACCAACACTAGCAGTTCCTAGCATGAACAAGCCAGGCATAAATGCCGGTATAAGATGGTCCTTTCATCAGGAAACTGTAGAAAAAAATCTACATTTCACAAATGTAGCAAATTAACACTTTGTTAACATAAATTTAAAAAACCCAGCATTTAACTGAACCGTTGATGTCTTATGCTTAGAGTAGCAGATGGTCAGTCTGTTTAGAGTACATCACCGTTGGCTAAAGGATGCACCAATCTACCTGTTTAACGATTTCTACATATAATCTTCTGTGTTTAATGTACTTTGGCAACGGTACGCCTCTCAACAGACCTGTAACTGTTAGCTAAGCAACACACAGTGCAAGCAGATTTATTGCAGCCTACGTCATGTTGCCGTAGACAGGATATCGCTCCAGCTGTCCCCAACTCTCCCTCATTTACTTTCTCCCTTTTGTACTTTCTCATTAGAACTTGCTGCTATAGCACCCTTGACTTGGGTAAAAAGATAAAAATAAATTCAGATACATATGTAGATTTGGTACCTTTTGATTTGTGCTGCTATCTAAAGTTTGAGTCTCACACATTCTCTTTACATCTTCCTCCCACTGTCCATATTTCCACTAGCAGCCCTAAATAGGGGAAAAAATACCAATTAAACCAGCCTGAGTTGCTTTGCTGATATTCGCCTGGTCTTGCACAGCCCAAAAAGGCTGAGGATGAGTCATTTGTCAAAAAAAATATAGTTCACTGTTGCAGAGTTCTTGTAGCTTAAATAGGAGTTTGATTTTCAGGGAACTCACATAAAAGTTCATGCTATAATGCTATAATGCTATATTTTTTTTATTGCAACCTTAGCTATGAGGCAAAGGGAGTTAACTTAGCTAACACCCACATTAATAGGAGCCTAAATAGTTTAGCTCCTGCTTTGGCATATGTATGCTAGCTTAGCTTGCGCTCCGGGTTTGACTGGATGAGAAATTGGGTCTGAGGGCATGTAACGTAGAGGGGCTGGGCAGGGCTAACATTATCCTCTCGTTAAGCGGCACTTTGAATATGCTATATTTAGCGCTCCATGAGAGGGATATTAACCCATCTCCCCTAATCTGATTAAATGCTTAATAGTCCTGTGCTCAACAGTCTAGGGTAGTTACAACGTTTGGGTTTATGAGTATTGTACTGTAACACATACACCTGGGTGAGAGCACCCTCCCTTACCGTCGAATTAAGATTGTTGGGTCAGTGTGCTCTAAATTTTGTTGAGAGGAGGATACATGGGGGAAAAAAAGAATCAGAATGAAAATGGTATGTTGAAAAAGTTCTTCCTTTCTCAAGTTCACCTCCTTCTCATGCCTTTAGACAAAGCAAACAAAACTTTGCTCTACTAAGCTGCAGTCTTGGACAATTTGTCCACTGACCTAACCTCAAGCTAACCATGTGACATGCTAATTAATCTGACGATCTGTTTTTACTTATTCATTTGTGCCATTTGTATGCAGTTCCTCGTGCTAGGCGATCACTTCCCAAGACTATGAACTGGCACTTCATATGCTATTTTGAGACAACTGAAACCAACAGTCCCACTGTCTGACTTCATTCAATCTGGAGTGCCTCCTCGTGGCAAAAATGACATACTGCATCCTAAATGAACCATGGAAAAAATACTTCAGCTGCTTCGCAATATTGCAACAGATAAATTCATTTAAATCAGATACATCTGTAGGAGTTACAAGGGACATTGAATAATGTTAAATTGTTTATACTTGCAAAAGTCAGAGATGAATCAGAGATGTCTGATTAATGGATTACAGAAATGGTTTTGCACCAGTTCTCGAAAGCCTTGAACGTTCTGGGTTTGGTCCAGATGTCATAAGGTTTGTAACACAATGGATTCTGGTTCTTAACCATACATATAGTTCCTTTTGTACTTTTGGCCTTGTGGACTTAGAAAATGCTCTCTCTTAAAACATAGTTTTCACACAGCAGTCTATAGACAATTGCTAAAATGATCTATAATAATATGTATAATATTCTCTCAGAACACATGGTTATTTTTGAATGGCTTTTGGATTACTGCAGAAAATAAGACAAATGTTTACGATCTCTACATGTTTTAATAATAATCTTGAAAAAATTAACACAAATTGTATGAATTTTGAAGCCAAAAATGCAATTGCGAAAAGCAAAAAGCAAAAGTTCACATGCCTTCAGTGTTGCCAACACTGAACTTCCAACTCTTTAAATCTTTATTTAAAATCGACAAATTGGAAGATTTGTGTCAGAATAGTTTGCAAGAGCATGGTTATAATTTAAACAATGAAACTGTGAAAGCGACTAGTGAGTAGATGAGTGCTCTGTGCGATGACTTTTAATTTCACAGACAACCTCAAAAAGTGTTTTGCAATCGCTTTTTTAAGACACATAAAAGCTTCATGATTTTAGAATTGACTAAATAAATAAATAATAATGATTAGCATATTATTTATGTATTTTATTTTATTTATTATTTTATTTTAATTTTTTGCTGTAGAATAAAATGTGAAAATATCTTGAGCTTAAACACAGACCTTATTTCAGACATGTAACCAAAAGCTCATTCAAAAAGCTCATTGACTTCAGAACAATGAACCGGAAGTGAATAAATGAATGAGCTTTAGGAGTTATTCATGAAAGCAAGATGCTTTCTGCACCCGGACAATGAAGTTATTGTATCCACCCACCAGAGCTAAGTGAACCATGCTAGCTAAATACTGACCCCTTGGTTAGATCTTACATTTGGCTACACCTTAAATACACTATATTTGTTTTAATGATATTTGAAGGATATTTGATAACCACATTCTATTAATTGTGCATTTGGAGTGTGTTTCTGGCCAAACTGTGACATAACTTATTGTATTATGACATAATTACTTGACTGTTATTGTTATTGTACATATGCATATATGGAAAAACATTTAAAAAGTCATGTTTTCAGAAAAACAATCTGTCAGTGATGTAAACCATGAAAACTACAGATGCTGGCATTGCTGTGGACACTGAGCATATGTCCTCTGGTTCCCCCTCTTTCTAACAGAGCTGTTGTTTGGATTTCTCTCTGCGTGAGACAATGACCTCTGACTCTTTACGGATCTTGTCGGTTGGATTCTCATCAGACCAATGAAGAATATTCCAGACAAGGGTATCGCTGTTTGTCTGTGTGCGATAGTGAGAGAGGTCGGAAAAAAAGGAGGGGGTGTAGGGTTTCACAAAATCATAAATGCTCGAGCCAGCAGCGATAATGCAATCTACAGTTTAAAGCTCCAAAAACGTTTGCTGTCATTCAAACATCCCGTCCAAAAGGAAAAGGACTTTCATGATAAAATATGTAAATATTATAAATCAAGTCGCTGATCTCACATCTTGGTTCGCAAAATTTTTTTGCTGTAAATGTAGCTTTAGAAAGCACTCTGAGACAGCCAAACAAGCAGATGTTTTCAACAAAACATTAAAGTTAATGCTGACCGGTAATGAAAATACAGACTGATGAAGGCCTCGAAAGGGAGCGAGAGATGCCGTTTGGGAACCTAGTTGTTAGTGCATGCCGAAAGTAATATTCAGTGCCCACATTGACTGGCATTTTCCTTCTGCTGAATAATAACATGGATGCGTGTACTTGCCTACACAGAGGGTGGGCATCTGTGGCAGTAGACTCGATGGCGGAGTAATGTGAGATGAAAGTATTATGGTGACTGGCCAGACTTCTGCGTAGGAATGAGGGGGCTTTTCCACACCATCTATAAATCTGCTGATAAACGGGACAAGCCGAGCGCAAATCTGGCAAAAGTCACAGCTCCTCCGCACACAGCCATATTCCTGTCTGAGAATGTCATTATGAGAGCCTGCAGAGGAATCAGAATAATATGTCAGCTCGAGGGTTATTAAAGAAGCATACTTGATGAATCTCTAGAAAACACCTGAGAAGATGTGCAAAAATGCATGCACTCAAATACAGTAGTTGCCACATGTAAATATGATGATGATGGATGGACAGATACTGTATATAAATAAATATAGATGGACAGATGCACAGATGTTTAGATAGAGATGGACGGACAGACAGAAGGATAGACAGAAGGACAGAAGGACAGAAGGATAGATAGATAGATAGATAGATAGATAGATAGATAGATAGATAGATAGATAGATAGATAGATAGATAGATAGATAGATAGATAGATAGATAGATAGATACAGAAGGATAGAATGATGGATGGATGGAATGATAGTTGGATGAATCAGTGGATAGATAATGGTTGTACAGATGGAAAGATATATAAACGATAGATAAATGGACAGATAGATTGATAAATAGATGGATCAATCGATGAATGGAAGAAAAGTGAAATGGATGGAACAATGGTTGGAAAGGTAGGTGGGTGGATCAGTGGATAGATAACAGATGGATGACAGATAGATGAATGATAGACAGATGGATAGATAGACTGATAGATACTGTAAATGGATACATGTGGCTAAAAACTGACGATGTGCCACTTCTTAAAATATGATTTTTGCACAACAAATCTGCAAATAAATGCTGCACAAACCTTTCTCCAAACTAACTTCACTTTTGTGAGACATGAATGATTTTCAGTCAAGTGTTTGAATACCTGCATTATCCTCCTTTTGATACTTCCTTCAATGAGTGAGTGTGTGTGCATGGATCTTTAACTCTGTCCGTTTGCATTGTCGGCAGTGATATATTAGTCTCCATAACTCCATAACCGGAACATACGTCTCCTGCCACAGCTGCTCAGTAACTATTTTTCTGAGCCTGTTTGTAGAGCTGGAGTCTTTCTCCTTCATGCTGCAGATGTGCAGGTCTTTGATGGAGGGGAACATCTGGAGCAGCTGGGCAGGAAACAGCGATGGAGAGCACCAGAAAACTGCTGAAATAGGCTATCTTCAGATATCTTCACCTTGCTCCTCAGAGGAGACCTTACTTGTATCCCAAAGACTGATTTATTCAAGGATTATGTGAGATGTCAAAAATAAACTTCACAGAGAGACTTCACCGATGTTCATCTGGCCTTACAGTGCACCTTTCCTCTGAGACAAATCACCAATATGCCAGATAAAGAACTCTGGAAACTACAGTCTGATAATGAATATACAGTGGCCCAGAAAATATTTGGACACTCAAGGATTGTAAAGTTTCTGAATTTCATTGAATTAGAAATATCAAAGCATTTGACTCTTTAAACATGTAGTTTAAAGAGATATAGTACAAATACAGTTTTCAAACGCATTTCACAAAAGATGTTTTATTAGGTTAGTCGGTTAAAAGTAATTGCAAAATCTAGTTAGTTCTGGAAAACAATCTAAAAACAGTTGTTTGCATGGATGGATGGATGGATGGACAGATAAATAAACATGGATGGATATACAGATAGATAGACAGACAGACAGACAGACAGACAGACAGACAGACAGATAGATAGATAGATAGATAGATAGATAGATAGATAGATAGATAGATAGATAGATAGATAGATAGATAGATGAATAGATGGATAGACAGATATATAAACTGATATAGATGGATGATGGATGGATGGATGGATAAATTAACAGATAAATATAGATGGATGATGGATGGACGGATATATAAATAAATATAGATGATAGATAGTTCCTCGATAGATAGATAGATAGATAGATAGATAGATAGATAGATAGATAGATAGATAGATAGATAGATAGATAGATAGATAGATAGATAGATAGATAGATGGATACATTTGTAAAATGATATAGATGAATGAATGGATGGATGGATGATGGATAGATAGACAGATACATACTGTAGATCGATGGATGGATAAATAGATAGATAAATATAAATGAATGGATGGATGATGGATGGACAGATACTGTATATAAATAAATATAGATGGACAGATGCACAGATGTTTAGATAGAGATGGACGGACAGACAGAAGGATAGACAGAAGGATAGATAGATAGATAGATAGATAGATAGATAGATAGATAGATAGATAGATAGATAGATAGATAGATAGATAGATAGATAGATAGATAGATAGATAGGCACACAAACCTTTTTTTTCCAGTCTTTCTCTTAACTCTCACCAATCACATAGGAAACTCTTTGTGGATAATATCTACAAGCGCCAAAATGTCTATAAGCTTCAATCCAATCACCAAAAAAACCTGGAAATGCAATTAATTAGATGACTTTTACCAGAACAAAAGAGGAAACTAGCATTTAAGTGGCCTTGAGACATTCCATAGGTTCATGTTATTTTCCAAAATATATCCATCACTGTGATGAGTGGCTGCAGGCGTTGGTTATTTAATTATCCAGAATGGGTGCACAAGGTCAAAAATGTGCTTGTGTGTTCATATAATGAGGAAAAAGAATATGACAAAGACATACAGCTGGAGATTACACCATTTTTAAAACTATTTCAAGTAAATGTTGTTCTTTTGAACTTTATGTCTATCAATAAAAAAAATAAATAATAAAATAAAAAGTTTCATCATTGATAATAATAAGAATGTTTCATCATTGATAATAATAAGAAATGTTTCTTGAGCAGCAAATCAGCATATTAGAGTGATTTCTGAAGGATCATGGGACACTGAAAACTGGAGTAATGATGAAATTCAGCTCTGCATCACAGGAATAAATGACATCTTAAAAATATATTTAAAAAAAAACAAAAAAAAAACATTATTTTAAATTGTAATAATATTTCACAGTATTATTGTTTTACTGTATGTTTGATCAAATACATTCAGCCTTGGTGAGTATAAGAGACTTCTTTCAAAAACATTAAAAAATCTTGAGTGCTATATTTTTCAAAAAATATTGTAAAGCAGCATAAAACAATTCATTGTATTGCATGTTGCATTTCATGTTGAATGCAGCAAGTGCCATCAAATTTTGATTTAGTAAATATATTTAATTTCAAAATAGTTAATATAGTTGTTTTGCTTTTTTACTTTATTTATGTATTTATTTATTTATTGCAGTTTTGTTATTCCCATCTAATCATATGAAGACAAATACAAAAATCTTGGATGATGGTTTTGTTTTAATTGTCCCACTAGAAATGGACGGTCAAGTGCATTGCATTGTGGGATACAGTATGCCTTGCGGTGTGTAATGTGCTCAGTTTTACCTTCCATTTTCATACACTTATATAAACTCGTATATATGCTGCAGTAATAGTAAGAGTAGTATCACGGTATGCTATTATAAAAATGCCAAATTATAAAGTTAAACTCACCAACAGTGGTTGAAATTGTAACCAGAGTCATAAATTGCAATGTGTTCTTCAGAAGTGTTGACGTGATCTGTCCTATCTAAGAACATCTTGTAAAATAGAAACACGTACCATATTTCAAACTTGTGTTCAAACCACTGCTGAGATGGCTAATGTTTCCTCATAAACTGACATTATCGAATAAAATCCTAGAACAGTATGTACAAGTGTATATGAGCATTTGCAAATGAACTGATCTGTTGTTTTGTCATTCTTTTCACATAGAGTTTGTTAAAAAGCTTGTAATGATTATCTGTCTCTCACAAACAGACACAAAGACATGCTGTATGGTTGTAATTATGCATATAAACGTCTCTCAAGACTGAATAGTGGAAACAGATTTCAATATTTCTCGCTTCTAATGCAATTTCTTCACCCATTTTAGTTCTCCTGAGGCTAATCTCCACTGTCGCAAATCATAGTCTTTATCACACCCACAAAATAACTTGCAAACACCTGCTCGGCCCATACACACACCTGCTCTAAGATAAGTATAGCTTTTAACCATGAGGTAAAATGAAAATGTATCCGGCCCTTGAGAATTTGAGTGATGTGACAGTGAAGTTCTGCTTGAAATTGGTCATAATGTACATGACTTAACTCGCAAATGTACAACCCGAATTCCGGAAATGTTGGGACGTTTTTTTAAATTTAAATAAAATGAAAACTAAAAGACTTTCAAATCACATGAGCCAATATTTTATTCACAATAGAACATAGAGAACATAACAATGTTTAAACAGAGAAATCTGACACTTTTATCCACTAAATGAGCTCATTTCAAATTTTATGCCCGCTGCAGGTCTCAAACAAGTTGGCATGGGGTCAACAAAGGGCTGAAAAAGCAAGAAATTTTGAAAAGATTCAGCTGAGAGAACATCTAGCAACTAATTAAGTTTATTGACGTCAGTCTTGATGTCTTAGAGAGGCAGAGTCTCTCCAATCTGTGAGAGTGCGTAAAAAGATTGTGGAATACTTTAAAAACAACGTTCCTCAACGTCAAATTGCAAAGTCTTTGCAAATCTACAGTGCATAACATCATCAACATATTCAGAAAAGCTGGAGAAATCTCTGTGTGTAAGGGACAAGGCCAAAGACCTTTGTTGGATGCCCGTAGTCTTTGGGCCCTCAGACGACACTGCATCACTCATCAGCATGATTCTGTCATTGACATTACTAAATGGGCCCAGGAATACTTCCAGAAACCACTGTTGGTAAACTCAATCCGCCATGCCATCTGCAGATGCCGACTAAAGCTCTATCATGCAAAAAAGAAGCCATATGTGAACATGGTCCAGAAGCACCATCGTGTCCTGTGGGACAAGGCTCATTTAAAATGGACTGTTTCAAAGTGAAAAAGTGTTCTATGGTAGGACGAGTCCAAAATTGACATTCTTGTTGGAAATCATGGACGCGTGGCCTCCGGTCTAAAGAGGAGGGAGACCTTCCAGCGTGTTATCAGTGTTCGGTTCAAAAGCCAACATCTCTGATGGTATGGGGGTGCATAAGTGCATATGGTATAGGCAGCTTGCATGTTTTGGAAGGCACTATGAATGCTGAAGGGCAGAGGTGTAAAAAGTACTCAAACATTTTACTCAAGTGAAAGTACAGATACTCAATGAAAATTTTGCTCAATTAAAAGTACAACTATCTGGCCAAAAACATACTTGAGTAAAAGTAAAAAAGTACAACTTTAAATTGTACTCAAGTATTAAAAAATTAGAAGTACTTTCTTTTCTCAAAGATATTCAGAAGTTTGGTTAAAGGGAGAAAACGAAACAAATTGCAGTGGCACATGTCAAACATACATATCTAGTGAAACAACAACAATTAAAACGCAGCACAGCTGAAAAAAATAAATAAATACAGGGAAAGGGATTAAAAGGAAACTCCATCTTTTCCACCCTCATGCCATCCCATATGACTTTCATTTATCAGATGAACACAAACTAAAATTTTAGAAAAAAAAAAAAAAGGGACATGTATGGGACATCCAAAATTGACACTCCAAAAACTACACAAGGTGAATGTGACAGTAACTCATGCAACCCCTGCTAATGAATCAGTGTCTTCTTAAGTGAAACAATAGACATATGTAAGACGGATACAAATACTAATTAAACTTGACTGTTATGTTCACTTTGTGTGGTTTCTGAAGTGGTTCTGTCTCCTTGCATTATCTGGACTAAAAATATTTGCTTGTGTTCATCTTAAGAAAGAAAGTCATAAACATCTGGGATGACATGAGGGTCAGTAAATGATGAGAATTTTCATTTTTGGGTGAACTATCCCTTTGAAGAGCAAGATGTGATGCAGAGGCTAGAAACATATTGCAGACAGAACACAAGAACGTGTTGAATTAATGAGGAGAGTAAACATACAACATTAACGTTTTGAAAGGCCATTTTTTTGTGTGTGTGTTGTCTATTCAGTTTCACTGTCTAAAAAGATCATTAATAAATTAATTAATGAGCAAATCATGTAATTCTTAAGATTAAAAAAAAAAAATCCATTGACAGTCCTAATTCCTACTCAGTTTGTCATATAATGACATATTATAAAAGATATCCACCTGGTAAGAACATCACTAAACATGAATTACATTTAATTTAACAAACAATGTTTATTTAAACACTATATATATTCCCACAAAAACTTTGCTAACTCAGTATGCTTCCTCAGATTTGATGGTGAACTTGAAGCCAGACATTTAAGTTAAGTTAGTGACATATTGTCAAGTATGGTGACCCATACTCGAAATTAGTGCTCTGCATTTAACCCATCCAAGTACACACACACAGCAGTGAGTAGTGAACAAATGCACACACACACACACACAGTGAACACACACCCGGAGCAGTGGGCAGCTATTGATCCAGCACCCAGGGAGCAATTAGGAGTTTGGTGCCTTGCTCAAGGGCACCTTATTCCTGGCAGGGCAAGAATGGAACCAGCAACCTTCAGGTCACAAGCCCAACTCCCTAACCATTAGGCCACGACTACTCATCTACCTGATGAAAGTCATAACTGAAGTAGAAATGTGTGTACATGAAAACGCAGGCACGAACGTTTGAGCTTCCATTACCATATTTGATGTGCATAAGATAAAATAAAAAATGTAATGTACTTTTCCAGATTAAATAAAATTGTAAGGAGTAAAAAGTACTGTTTTTTTCTTCAGAAATGTAATCACGTAAAAGTACAAGTAGTCAGTTTAAATTGTACTTGAATAAAGTACAAATCCCCCAATATTATACTTAAGTACAGTAATCAAGTAAAATTACTCCTCTGCTGAAAATTACACCTCTGTTGAAAGGTATATAAATGTTTTAGAGTAACATATGCTCCCCTCCAGATGACGTGTATTTCAGAAGGACCATGCAAAACCACATATTGCAGCTATTACAACAGCATGGCTTCATAGTAGAAGAGTCCAGGTACTGAATTGGCCTGCCTGCAGTCCAGATCTTTCACCTATAGAGAACATTTGGCGCATCATTAAAGGAAAAATACGTCAAAGACGACCACAAACTCTTCAGCAGCTGGAAACTTATGTCAGGCAAGAATGGGACCAAATTCCAACACCAAAACTCCAGAAACTCATAACCTCGATGCCCAGATGTCTTCAAACTGTTTTGAAAAGAAGAGGAGATGCCACACCATGGTAAACATGCCCCCGTCCCAACTATTTTGAGACCTGTAGCAGGCATCAAATTTGAAATGAGCTCATTTTGTGCATAAAATTTTAAAATTTCTCAGTTTAAACATTTGTCATGTTATCTATGTTCTATTGTGAATAAAATATTGGCTCATGTGATTTGAAAGTCTTTGAGTTTTCATTTTATAAAAAAAAAAAAAATGTCCCAACATTTCTGGAATTCGGGTTGTATCAGACAAACATTATACATTGATGATCAGATTAATATATGTACATTTTAAATATAACAACACATATTCATTTTTTAATATTCAAATATGCAATAAAGCCTTTGTATCATATTGGATACACACATTTCTAAGGCTTCTAAATTATCATCAACATGATCAAAACTTTGCTGAAAAACCAATGTACACTATTTACTACATGCCTTCTGTCATCCGATTGATACAGTAGTTCATACTTTTTAAGCAAATAAAAGCCCTTTGTAAAAACACCCCCCTTTGGTGAGTATTAGGTTTACTTGATTATCTATAAATCATTTTATTGAAAAATATGGTGCATCAGGCTTTTGAGGTTAGTTTATTTGTTCATCTCTCAATCATCATTGTATTGCATTTCATTATAGGTTTAAAAGCTACAGAGCTTTGATCATAAAACTAAGCATTTATATATCACCTTACAAAGGTTCAATAAACTGTTCCATTAAAAAAAAAAAATACATTTTTGTTTCATTGGCCAAAAATAAAAGCCTTTTCAGAGGTGGAGAAAGTTACTACATTTTGAGACAAAAATAAAGTACAATTTCTCTGAAATAGTTCTTATTAAGACCAGAAAGGTGTATTAAGAAAGTAAACAGTAGGATATCAGAAGGTCTACAAGATGTATGAACTGGAAGATAAAGAAAGAGATAACTTAACTTTTCTCTTATTGTGAACTTGAACTTTTTTATCTCCCATTGACTCCCTTTTTTCATGCCATTTTCCTCCTCGTGTCTCTTTCTCTCGGTCTGTAAATCTCACGTCCTCAAGCAGCTGTTGGGGAAGGAAGACACACTTATTAACCCATTTCATCTTCGCCAGAAGGAGATGCCGTAAATTCAGCCTCTCACACTCTCCCAGCACCACCCCACGCCGAGCCTCAGACAGTAGAAACATTCAAAATTAACAAATCATATAGCGACTGCACTCCCATGACTGCTCACATTTCTCACATACAGTTCATCATCACTGCCTGACAGATGTGTGGGCCAAAACTTTTTGCATAGCCCCCTTCTATGTTTCAAAACCAAGTGAGCTGCCATGCTGCCTACATAGGCAGTTGTCTACTGAGGAAGCATCATATATAGTAAATATTACTCTTATTATTTTACTAAGATATTTTTGGAAGATATAGAGTGATAACTGATACTTTCCTCCTTGGGTATGAGCTGCATATTCTGACTATATCCTATAAGCCACAAAACGCTGATCAATCAAATATTATACTCAACTAAAACCACAAGAGTCTGGAATTGAAATTGATTTTAGTAGAGTTTGTTCTCGGCATGCTGCTATGCTAATTATGTAACTAAGTTAGATAACTAAGTAACATAATGAATATGAGAAAATGTTACAGTTTTAATTACATGTAAATATTTCCATTGATATTTTTCTGTATGAAATGATGGACTGATTTAATTTATTAATAAAATATTTCTCTTACCTTGTCATCTTGGATTTTTCCCCCCTCACTGACCAAGCTTATTGCAATGCATTCTGGGATTTCAATGTAAAAGAGATTTGGCTAAAACAAGTATAAGGCAGCTATCAGTAAGAATTTCTTGTAAAAGTTAATTAATACTTTCATTCATCAAGGATGCATTAAATTGATCAAAAATGACAGTAAAGACATTTACAATGTTACAAAAGATTTCTATTTCAAATAAATGCTGTTCATTTGAATTTTCTATTCATCAAAGAATCCTAATAATCACTTGAAAATCACGGGTTTCCGCAGAAATATGAAGCAGCACAACTGTTTTCAACACTGATAATAAGGAATAGTATGCTTGAGTAGCATATTCGAATGATTTCTGAAGAATCACGTGACACTGAGAAATGATGCTGAAAATTCAGTTTTGCACCACAGGGATAAATTACATTTTGAAATAGATTCAAATAGAAAACAGTTATTTTAAATAGCAATAATATTTCAAAATATTACTGTTTTACTGTATTTTCATCAAATAAATACAGTCTTGATCAGCAGAAAAGACTTCTTTCAACAAAAAAAAAAAAAAAAAAAAATGTGAATATATAAAAATACAGTGTTTCCAGTACATTTCTACATCATTAAAAATTTACTTTTTAGAGTATTCTATTGCACATTACTGATTAAACCCCCTCTCAGTTTTTCTCATTGTCTTTAATCTTTATATTTTACACCTCATTTGACACCTCATTTGTTGTTCATTTAATGTTTTGTCCTCATCTGTGGATTCACGCTCTCTCTCTCTCAATTTCAGTTTAGTTTACTTAAGGGGCATGAAAAATTATGCACATTTGTATTGTCAAAGCGTTTTCAGCTTACAGTAGCTGCACAGTCAAAATGAAATGAAATAAATGTAACAATAATTAAATAAAAAATTCAATAGAAAAATAATACTTGACAAGACAATACATATACGCAAATAAAAAAGTTATTTTTCAATGGCAAATTTTCAGTTTTGTGGCATATATGTTTATGTAAGGATGATGATTGCTATGGCCAATGGTTAGCACATTTGCACAAGACACCATGAGTTGTAGCTCTCATGTGGGTTTGAGTTCAGTCCCTCTTGGATGCTTTTGCTCATCCTTTATCTGCGGAGCCTGTAACTCATCAAGGTGATTCACAGTTTGTCCTTTCATCACGGACCAACAATCTGTCATGCTGTAATGTCTTTTTTGAGCCAAATAGCATTGTACTTTGTTTTAGTGTTTAGGTTTCCCAATAGGTTATATAATCATGATTCAGTTGTGAGGAAATCTGGTTTAATCGAATTAAAGTTGAGAATGTCAGTCCGTAGAGTGTTAATATATGCTAGTGGACAAAATTTGAACATCCAAAAACCAAAATATATAGTTTATGTATACTTTTTAGATGATACCGCACACTTTTGAAAGATACTCAAGGGAAAAATCACATAGGAATTTGTTGTTTCAGGTCAAAAACACTGAAATGGTTTGAAACTCTGCCCATCTGTTTTTTTAAAGAATTTACACAGTGCTGACAGATGTTTCAACAGCATGTGTCTTCGTGGCAACTTTTGCACTGTAAAAGTGTTTTTTAATGACCCAGCTAGCCTGGACAGTAACATCATAAACAGTCCTAGAGGTTTTGGGCCTTTACTCCAGAGATATATCATCTTCATATGAACTGCTATTAAAGTTCCCCAATGATATAAGAGCTCACACAGGAAGTGTTGCACAGACCTCAGATATGTCCACATAAAATACGTGTAAAAGTTGGAACGAGAGGGAGGGGATTCACAAAGAATGAAGTGCATCATTTATTTTCACATGTTATCTGCGTTGTTTTAGCACAAAACGTTTTAGCACAAACACCAGGAAATCATTCAATCAGCCAAATTCTTCTGTGAAATCAACCTGCGAATGGTTGAATGGTTAAGCTGTCACTTACACATTAAGCTGGTGTAAGAGAAAGTACTCTAAGATCACCTTTAAATACGTATTGTGCACTGCTGAGTTCCCATGATGCTTTGCGGCTGGGGTCAAATCAGGGGTCAACCCCTCTCCCCCTGCCCCCATCAAACTACCCCAACATGTTTACATTTATGATAGACTTTTGACCGCAGTTTCATATCATATAAAGTCTTTATTCGTAGCTATGGTAGCTTATGTTAGCATATTCATCAGACAATTATAGAGCCCCTAAAGGGACATTTGCAAAAATAAAAAATACACAGACTATTGCATGCTCACGAGAAACTTTTCACGTGTGCACACATTACAATGTCTGATTTAGGCCTATGTAAACTATAATCTATTTCCTTTGTCTGTCACTGCAGTTTATACAGTGAAGAAAATGAGAGTATGGATGCACATGATTTAAGAAAGACCTATTTGCTCATAAAATGGGCTTTTATACCTATATCATGGCCTTATGTCTGCTTTAAAGCATCCTGAGATGATATTCAAGGGTCCAGTATACTTATAGCATGGCCTTATGTCCGTTTTAACACTGTGATGGCAGAGAAATTCAGAGGGCTGAATTGCACAATATGACTGTGTGCACTGATCTTTAATTTTGCATTTCGTTAGAGAGTATGAGGCTGAATGCAGCTCCTTATTCATTTGCCATTTACTGAAGCACCTTTATGTAATGAGACGCTTTGTCAATATGTAGCACTGCACGCAATAAGCACTGTTAGAACTCAATGAAGAAACTCAGCATTTCACCGCAATCTGCAAAGATGTATTAAACCCAAAAAAGTGATTAAATTAAGAGTGTTTTAATCTTTTAATCACATTTACCGTATGTACAGTACAGTCAAGTCCGGAAGTATTCAGACACTGACTGAGTTTTTGTAATTTTGCTTTTATACACCACTGCAATGGATTTGAAATAAAACAGTTAAGATGTGATTGAAGTGCAGACTTGTAGCTTTATTTTAAGAGGCTCCACAAAAATATGACATTTACCATTTAGGAGTTACAGCCATTTTAAGCAAAGTACCTCCATTTTCAGGGGCTCAATTGTATTTGGACAGTTGACTAAGAAGTGGTTAATTGACCAGGTGCTGTCCATTCCCTCGTTACTTCAAGACATTTTCAGCAGATAAAAGATCTGAAAAATAAAATAAGTAAACCACACAGCATGGTTACAGCAGTTTAACCATGGTAACTACAAATTAACCATGGCTTTTGCTACACTAACCATAGATTAACCATGGTATTTGTAGAAAACTGTGGTTGTTCAAATGGTAATCAATACGGCAAAAAACATGGTACACTTAATAAAATCACGCTTAATTTTCATAAGGCATCTGTGTATATTTTCTTTCTTTACTTTTTCTTTGTTTTGTTTTTAGAACCATCCTGCCTCAATGGTTTGATGTTTTGCTCTGTTTAATAAAAAAAAAAAGAAAGAAAGAAAAAGATTTGCGATACATGCTCCAAAGTCCCAATCTGAATCAAATGATTCACGAATCCACTCTGAAATTCCAATCTAAATCAAATGATTTGCAATACGCGCTCTGAAGTCTCAATCTGAATCTATTGATTCACGAACCCGCACCAAAGTTCCGATCTAAATCAAATGATTTGTGATTCGTGATTTTTGATCCGCACTCTGAAGTCCCAATCTGAATAATTATTCATGAACCAACATTTCGGATCAGATTTCAGATTTCAGCAAAAATTCATTTATCTCTTGGCAAATACATTTTTGCATGTTAAGAGCATGAACCTTTCAAAGTGACAAAACTGTAGTATGCGCTTATGAGTTACACATTTAACCCAATTGTTGGTTGAAAACATTACATTACGAAAATATTATTTAGTATACAGCACTACATAGCACTTTCTAAGCATGATTCTTTATGGAACCTTATAAAAAAGGTTATATTAGCCCCAAAAAGGGTTTTGTTATTGTTACAATCCAAAAAAAAACCTAATTTGGTACAGTTTAGAACCATTTTCTTAAGAGTGTAGGATGCTTAGGACCAATTCACTATATAGTTTGCATAATTTTGCTTGCTTCAAGGTAAATTCTGCATCGCATTTAGTGAGCTGGATTCTAAAACAAAACAGACTGAATCTGCAATAAATGTCTTGTAAGATTCTTTGCATTAATCTGACATACTCATTGAAAAAGTGGAATTGACAGAAGAGAAAAACAGAACTAGATGTGTGAGGGAATGAGGAAGAAAACCAGCCAATTATCCTGCGCTGGACCAGGTTTTGGACCAACTCTCAAAGCGCCAGAGGTGAGGACTGGAGAGTGTTTGTCATCCAACAGACTCCTGTTTCTTGATGATGTGGGAAAGGAGAAAGCAAAGGCCGACGTTCTGTAGTCTAAAATGAGTGTGACATTCAGCAAGGACTGTAATGAGCTCTTTGGGCCGTTCGTCATCCCCTGAGCCAGATTCGGTTCTGTCTGCAGGGTGAGGTAGACGGGAACATCAGAACCAGATGTGAGATCCAACTCGCTCTGGCTAGGACCGCATTAGGAACCACACTCTGCTGTTAGCTGATGACTCACCAGCTGCTATTGGCCGGTGGCCACCGTCGACCAGCCAAAGCCTGAAGAAACGAGCCAACCAGGAGACTTCAAATGGGTTAGTTATAAATAATACTAAGGAAAGAAGCCATTGTCAACAGGCGCTTGCAGCTCATGTAAACATGCTTATGTTTGTCAAGCTTTAGCAGATCAGCATTGTGACCTAAGAGATTGATTGTTTGTTTTGTTTAAGTTGCAGCTTTTGTTCCGAACCACATAAACTTTATAGGGGAACAAAATGTTGTTTAATTAATACTAGAAAAGCTTTCCTTCATTCATTTAAATGGTCTCATATGAGTTATAATCAAGTTAAATTGCCCTGAAAAGACCATTACGGTTGATCACCAGCATATGTTGTGTTGTGCTTTTTCAGTACAAATATCTTATACATATATATATATATATATATATATATATATGTATATATTAAAATTCTTAAATGAAGATACAAAATCAATATTATTTTTCTTACCCTATTGGCTGATATTTTTTTCTTGATTTAAGCCCTAAACTCACTTCAGAATTCACATTTTTTCAGGAAAAAAAGAATTAATATATTTCATTTTGATTCTGAAGTAAATGTATCTTGATTTATGAAAGTTTAGGTATTTGTCCTGAATAAAAACAAGACAAAAATCTTTTTTTTTTCTTTTTTTTTGCTATTAATAGTTTTTACTCTTTTTTTGTTGTTGTTGTTGTTTTTACCAAATATAGTGTCATTTTGAAATGTTCCCTTAATCTTTATAATATCTACAGTAAAGCCACAGACACACATGTTCAGATGTGAGATTTCACATGTATTTCTTGTAATCTTGTCACTTGTCACAATTGCTTAGAGAGCAATCTTTACTATGCTGTTGTGCTGCTGAGAAGTTTGTGATTGTAGCTCCGTGTACCTTCGCGTTTTATTGAATCTCTACCTTACTTTCACTCCCTTTTGTCTAAAGTGATAATATATAACTTCATTCCCACCATATTTCCGGTGTTATCTTTCAAACTAATCTAACTAATTTGATCGTTCGCCTTTAAAAACTGCGAGTGCAGCTTGTTAGCCCGTTAGCTTGTCTCTCGCGGTTCCATTTGCATTTCTATTCGCAGCCTATTATTATTTTTATTTTTTTTATTTTTTCCTCACAACGTTTTTCACGAGCTCATCAAACAACAGTGGTAAGTGGTAAGTTAAGTTGGTATCATTCATCAGTCACGGTGAGTAATGGCTTCTTCTCCTGCAATTGTTGTTTGCACTGTTTGCCACATGTATAGCTTATCTGTCTCTGTCAGCAGCGAGGGATTCACATGTGATAAATGCAGGGAAATATTTAGGCTGACAGAGAAGGTTTTAGAACTAGAGACACGCATCCAAACTTTAGTTGAGGACAGTAAGAATGTGAGGGCTGTAGATACTGCTTTGGATGCGACTAGCTCAGGGAGTCCTGTACATTGTTCGGTTTCGGTTGAGCCCGTGCAGCAGGGCAACTGGGTGACAGTGAGGCGGCATAGTCGCGGGTCAAAACACCACTCTTCCGTTCCGATCAAAACATCAAACAGGTTCTCCCCACTCAGTGAAGCACCCACTGAGAAACCTGATGAAAGTGCTCTAGTTATTGGCGATTCTATTGTACGGAACGTGAAAATAGAGACACCAGCCACTATAGTCCATTGTTTACCAGGAGCCAGAGCGCCTGACATCTTGGCAAATTTAAAAGTGCTGACTAATGCTAAACGTAAATTCAGTAAGATTGTTATCCACGCCGGCGCTAATGATGTTCGACCGCCAGTCGGAGATCACTAAAAATAATGTTAAAGAGGTGTGTGAACTTGCAAGTACGATGTCAGACACTGTAATATGCTCTGGTCCGCTCCCTGCTTACTGTGGCGATGAGATTCATAGCAGACTGTCGTCACTTAATGGCTGGATGTCTAAGTGGTGCCCGCAAAATAACATAGGCTTTATAGACAATTGGAAGAATTTTTGGGGCAGACCTGACCTGTTGAAAAGAGATGGTGTTCATTCCTCCTGGGGTGGTGCCGCTCTTCTCTCTAGAAATATGGCACATAGTCTTAGAGTTCGTACTTGACTAATTGGAGCCCAGGTCAGGAAGCAGACAGACTGGCTAAACCGATCGTCTGCTAGCCACCTCACGTCACAGAAGTCAGTTAACTCTCAGCACATAGAAACTTTTTCACCTAGATATCACTCTATAGAGACTGTGTCTGTTCCCCGAACTAGAAAATACAGAAAACATCCAAACCAAAGTAATGGTAACAATTTAATTGATGTTCAACAAATAAAAAAACAATATAATACAGATAAACACATGATAAAGCTTGGCTTATTGAATATTAGATCCCTTTCTTCAAAAGCACTTTTTGTAAATGATATGTTCACTGACCATAAACTAGATGTGCTTTGTTTGACAGAAACCTGGCTGAAACAAGATGATTACATTACTTTAAACGAGTCTACACCCCAAGATTACTGTTACAAACATGAACCGTGTCCAAAAGGTAAAGGGGGAGGTGTTGCTACAATTTATAGCAATATTTTCAGTATCTCTCAGAGGTCGGGTTTCAAGTATAATTCGTTCTAAGTAATGGTGCTTCATATAACGTTATCCAAAGAAACAAGTGTTAATGATAAATCCCCTGTGATGTTTGTACTGGCTACTGTATACAGGCCACCAGGGCACCATACAGACTTTATTAAAGAATTTTCTGATCTTCTATCGGAGTTAGTGCTGACTGCAGATAAAGTCCTAATCGTTGGTGATTTTAATATCCATGTTGATAATGAAAGAGATTCGTTGGGATCAGCATTTATAGACATTCTAAACTCTATTGGTGTTAAACAACACGTGTCAGGACCTACTCATTGTCGAAATCATACTCTAGATTTAATACTGTCACATGGAATTGATGTCAGTGGCATTGAAATTTGGCAGCAGAGCGATGATATCTCAGATCATTATCTAGTCTCCTGTATATTCCATATAGCTAAAGCTATAAAGCCAACTCCTTCCCAGTCAGCAAACAAATTTGGCCCAGACTTGGCATGCATCTGGCACAGCTGGCATTCATCCGGCACTGGCATATGTGGCACTAGTGTAAAGAAAAGACATAAATGGAAGACCCCCATTTACAATTTGAGTTTTATATATATATTTCTTACAGACGTGGTAATCTACCCAGGCTAAATGTCTGAAAGTGCTTGGAGTGGGTCTTGGGCTCCTGCTTATATACTTTAATATCTGCAGGAATGGCACATCTTTTCATGTGTACACGGTGGCATGAATGATCCAGACCACTAGGGGGAGCTCTCGCTAAGGTCTGCTCAAGAACACGTAATACAGTAGTTAATGCGACGTGAGCAGATAGATAACACACAGAATTGAGATGCTCCATATGTGATTGACTTTATACTGTCATATCTTTTCTTGCAGGTAAGAATAATTCAGTATATTTCAATTAAGGGGTCGATGAACAGTTTTCATTGTTGTTTTGGTGCTTTAAGTAGATTGCGAGCACCACAAATCTGTATTGTAACTTGTAGCTAGAACGCGATCAGAGACGACTGTGGTGAAAGTTTGTACAAGAAACAAAGATCGGTATTGTGCACAAGAGTGACAATATGTTGTAAAAAGTAATTGTTTTACGATTTTGATGGTTAGACGGGTAAATTGTCGAATTGGGGCTTGAGTTAAGTGGCGCACGTGGAGTTCGCTGGTGTCCGCCATCTTATGTAAATTGTCCTCCGCTTTGGTTTAGAGTGACCAACAATTCAAACGAGGTGATATGCTCACTTATGAAACCAAAGAGTATAGAAAGGGACATAAGAAAGCATAGAAGTGTCATGCTTTATTTAGAGTTAATAAGTCATGCTTGGACAGAGAATGAATGTTCTGTATAAAGTGGTTAAACACAAAGAATAATGTAAAGGTTCAAATTAAGTTTAATATTGTTTATTTTTGATGTTACTCAGTCAAATAGGTGTTCATATGCTTGATAGGCAAACTGTATTTGCAAGTGAATATGTTTACAGTTGTTCGTAAACAACAGGGAATGTTATAGAGCATTTAGAGAATGTTATTCTGAGTAAAACAAAAAGAACACGTAATACAGTAGTTAATGCGACGTGAGCAGATAGATAACACACAGAATTGAGATGCTCCATATGTGATTGACTTTATACTGTCATATCTTTTCTTGCAGATTTACATGCAACCAATCTCATTAAATGTGTTACACCAGAAATGACGCCGGTTCCTTTCTAAATGTGTAACACATACAGCATGTGGCAGGTTTGGCAGAGGTGGTACCGGGTTTAAGACGGCACACAAGACATGGGCCAGATGTCAAATGTAGTATTTGGCCCAGATGTCAAATGCAGATATGTGGGCCACATAAGTATTGCCGATCTTGACCCACATTTAAAATCCATTTCAAATATTTTTGAGTAAAATGCCAATGTTTTCCCATACAGAAAGGTAATATATTCACATATATGTGAAACTGTTAAATATATTTTGAAAATATATTTTTAAAATGCATAACATAAAGCTCATACTGTGTGTTATTATGTGTTTGTATGCAAAATTATATTCATGCCTCACGATATTATATAATATATGATATTATATAGTATATTATAGAATAATATTCTGTTGTTTTATATATATATATATATATATATATATATATATATATATTCATCTGCCATTCATCCGGCACTGGCATACAGCATGTGGGCCAAACATGGCCTGGGTTTGGCAGAGATGGTACCGGGTTTAAGACGGCACACAAGACATGGGCCAGATGTCAGATGTAGATATGTGGGCCACATAAGTATTGCCGATCTTGACCCACATTTAAAATCCATTTCAAATATTTTTGACTAAAATCCCAATGTTTTCCCATACAGAAAGGTAATATATTCACATATATGTGAAACACTGTTAAATATATTGAAATACATTTTGAAAATATATTTTTAAAATGCATAACATAAAGCTCATATTGTGTGTTTAATTGTGTTTGCATGTGAAATTATATTCATGCCCCATATGATATTATATTATATGTTATATTATAGAATAGTATATCCTGTTGTTTTATTTAGCCTATATAACTGACTTCAAACAATGTTTTGCATTCACTGCTTTCATATTCTCATTCAATTTACAGTTTGATGTAGGCCTACTAAACAATACATGATGAAATTTCAGGACATGTTATTTGACTTTTGTACTATTTATGTAAATGCGTAACTTTTATGTGTTTTAGGCCATGTTGGCCAATCAGAAGCCTGACAAAGTTTCAAGTAGGCGGAGATAACAGCGCAGGCTCCAACGTCACAAGCCAAAAACTCCGGTTTAGCTGTCTACATGATAACACTGCAGCCAGAGTTTTTTTAAATCTTCACCCTGGCAGGAGTTTTCAAAATGTTCGGTTTCAGTGACCTGCTGCAGTGTTTGCGTGAGGACGAACGGAACAAACCGCATAGAAAAAGCTGCTGTTTTGAAAATAACCGCGTTCGTGTGGACGGCCAATGAGCGCGCGCGTTGAGCATTCAAATCACATTTAAACTGAAGCGGTGGAGGTTACCATGGTAACAGGGCGTCAACTCACTCAGCTGACAAGTAGCGAGAAGCTGTCTCTCTGCTCTTTTCACTGCTTTCAGGTAAGTTTAGTCCCTAAAGTTACACAAATAATACATACAACTGTTCCTGACACTTTCTTACATGTTACTGACACGTTTCTGTTGAATCTTTACTTTACAGGAATGGTATAGTGTCTTCAAAATGTCCGTTAGCATCACAACCGTTAACTATAGAGGCTAACAATTAGAGGTAAGGCAACTTATACATTTGAGCTCTTATTAATGAACGTTTGAGCTTTTAAGCACCTTTTATGTGTAGATGAGCGGCTTTGATAGTTTTGTAAATGTTTTGCTGATACTTTGTCAACAGATAAATGGAAGTCACTATAAGCTAATTAATTTAACCTAAAAGTCTGCACTGTGGGGTCAATCGGTGACGTCACTTACATGAACTAATGGGCTGAAACTATTTCAAACACGTTTTGAACTTTCATTGCAAACAAATATTGATAAATTGTACTATGATTTCAGGAGCGTCAGAATAAAATACCTAAAACAGGGGAAGTTACAAAAAAATTTGTAATGTGACCTGCTGACAGAGATACAGGAAACACAGGTGATCTGAGAAATCTTATTAAATAACTTTATATGAATTTTTCACAGTATATTCCAACTATATCATCATGCATCTGTAAAACCTAAAAATATGAATTCTGGTATCTTAAGATTTTTTGTATGTTTTGTATATTATTATTATTATTATTATTATTATTATTATTGCATTTCACCTCTGCTGTAGTGTGTTTATTTCTAATAATCCTGACATTGAATACTACATTTGTTGGCTATGTGACATATTGTTCCTATTCTTCCATGCTGATGGCTGTGCTGCAGAGCTGGAGCGGAGCAGATCTCCTGTCGAAGAACATCTCCAAAGCACCATGAACCATCTGACTAGTAAGTAAAACCTCAAACATTCAAAAGTTTGTCGAATATTAAAAAATAAATAAATAAATATCAAATATTTCCCAGACAGCAAGCAGTGTCGGCCCAGATCCGGTCCACATCTGGCCCGCATGGATTTCACGCGGGCCAGATGTGGGCCGGATCTGGGCTGACACTATGTTGCTGTCTGGGTTCCTGTATGTCCTACAAGGCCATCTTGTTTAACTCTGCTCTGAGGACACTTCATACACAACAACCTACAGAGGGGTCAATCATAATTTTAAAAAAAAAGACACAGATGATAATAAAAAAGTTATTTGAAATTAAAATGTATAACAGTAAGACAGAACCAGTACTGTGAACGCACCTCACTTCAAACTGTAACGGTCTGTATATTATTTTCTAAACTTTAAATGTAGTGAAATTTTTGTTCAAGCAGACTTTGTTGCTCGTGGAAACCTCACGCGAGCCTGAAAGATACTTAAAACTTAAAATATTATTTGCACTCTTGAAGACTGTTCACCAAATACTAAATTTCAGTCCAGCAGAATTTTCTGCACACTTCACCACCGAGGCCAAAAATGAGCATTGTGAATGTAAGAGCCTCACACTACATTGTTTGTTTGAATTGTATTTCAGGGCAGTTCGTGAAGACGGATAACCTGGACAGAAGTCAGTTCAAGATCCAGCCTCCACACTAGACTTCTCACTCACAAGGATTGCTGTCTACTAGATATTATGTGTACTCTTCAGACTTAGGTTCATGCAGATATTATTCAGGGACATGAACACTTGAATACTGCAAAAATAGAGAAACTACCTTATTTAAGAATTTTGTGTTAATTGTGTGAACATTAAACAAATATATATTTATTTTACTGTTTTTTTGTTTTGTATTCCAAAGCACCTAAAAGCCAATTCACACTGCCATACTCCAACAGGGTGAACACACTGACCAAGCAAAACAATTAAGCATGTTTTTATAGTTTTTGTGAAAGTGTGAACTGACAATGCTGTATGTTAGGTGTGAGATTTATTCAACTTGGTTTGCTGATTAAACATGATTAAATATTTGTTCAGAATATTGTCGTTGTTGTGACTATTCATCTGGGAGGGGTGTGTATCAAGTGGCTTGGTTATGGTTTTGTTGAGGCTGACATGTGGAACCCATCTGATCCAGCATATAGGACCAGAACAGGGCCAGCTATGGTCATACAGAACCTCAGATCCCACATAGCAATTTTTTTCTGGCCCAGCTCCGGCCCACACAATCGGCTTTTGCTTGGCCCACATACCGCAATGACTTACGGTCCTAGTGTGTACCAGGTCTGGATTCCAGACAAGGGCCAAACATAGGCCAGAACTGGCCCAATTCAGGGCCAGTTATGGGTAATTAACTTGGCTGAGACTTGGGCCAGTTATGGCCCTTATCTGGAATCCAGACCTGGTACACACTAGGATCTGGGCCAACACTATGTTGCTGTCTGGGCCAGAATAGGGCCAGCTATGGTCATACAGGTATGGTCCCACATAGCAATTTTTCTCTGGCTCAGCTCTGGCCCACATAGCAATTTTTCTCTGGCCCACACAATCAGCTTTTGCTTGGCCCACATACCACAATGACTTACGGTCCTAGTGTGGACCAGGTCTGGATTCCAGACAAGGGCCACACATGGGCCATATCTGGCCCAATTCAGGGGCAGTTATGGGTAATTAACTTGGCTGAGACTTGGGCCAGTTCTGGCCCATGTGTGGCCCTTGTCTGGAATCCAGACTTGGTACACACTAGGACCGTAAGTCATTGCGGTATGTGGGCCAAGCAAAAGCTGATTGTGTGGGCCGGAGCTGGGCCAGAGAAAAATTGCTATGTGGGTTGTTACAAATATGGTAGAACCATTACCTCTACCACAAAAGACTGCTTTATAAATAATCTTCCTGACTTATCTCAGTTCCTCAGCATATCCAATAGCTCAGAACAACTTGATGATGTAACAGGAACTATGGACTCTCTCTTTTCTAGCACTTTAGATGCGTTTGGTCCTTTACACTTAAGGAAGATTAAGGATAAGAGTCCAACACCGTGGTATAATGAGCACACTCGCGCCCTAAAGAGAGCAGCCCGGAAAATGGAGCGCAGCTGGAGGAAAACTAAATTAGAGGTATTTCGTTTAGCTTGGCGGGAAAGTACCCTATCCTACAGAAAAGCATTAAAAACTGCTAGATCTGATTACTTTTCATCTCTTCTAGAAGAAAACAAACATAACCCTCGGTATTTATTCAATACAGTAACGTATCGGTTACGTATGTAACCCTCGTTCCCTGAAGAAGGGAACGGAGACGTCACGTCGGATGACCGGCAATTGGGATCTCGCCAGAGAGACCAATCCGCCGAGTGTAACTAAACGAGCCAATGGACATTGGCATGCGATCATTGCATCCAGCTGCCACTGATCACATCGTGAGTATAAGAGGCAGCGGGTGCACCGCGATAATTCATGCTTCGCTGAGGAGCCGAGCGGTGACCCGGTCGCTCAGCGGTGGTACAGCGACTGTGGCGGCGGGGCGTGGCGTCTCCGTTCCCTTCTTCAGGGAACGAGGGTTACATACGTAACCGAGACGTTCCCTTCGGTCGGTCACTCCGAGTCACGCCGGATGACCGGCGAATTGGGATCCTACCAAAACGCCACAGGAGCTGCCCCTTCCAGTGCTCTGTGTAGGCCTCCTGATCCTTCCTATAAGGCAGACGATAGGACCGGGCTCTACACAGAGAAGGTCAACTACTGTTGTTCCTTGGACAACCCAGACAGTAGGACTTGGATAACACTGGGAAACGTGCCCTTCCATTTGGAAGAGGCACACTGCTGAGTCACCTCCTCCCCGAGGGGGTTAAGTGGCATTTAGACATGTGAAGTAACCCCGTAGGGCCCTATTGCACATAGAAGTCTCTGAGATGGCACAGGCTGCATCATTAGAGATGGCAGAACGTGGTCTGCCAGGGGAAACACGGGTCTAATAAGCATACCGTGGAATACACATATGGGATCCCGGCAGGGTCTCTCATATGGACACTAGCCTCACATCAGATTTCAAGAATTCATTGGCTGAAAGGCCTGGCGCCGGACGCTCCGCCACATCCGGACGCTGGAGTGCTGGAGGACTCGACAGGGTTTGCCTGGTTAAGGAACTCTCTGGAGAATTAGGCGAAAGAACACCGCAAGCCAACTCTGAGCCGGGCCTCTCAGTGCCACTACCCGTTTGAGGTGAGAACACAGGAGGAAACCGGTTCGACACGTAGGCTATAAAACCTAGCGAACGTGTTAGGAGTCGCCCAACCCACAGCTCTACTGTGACGATGCGACACCCCTAGTGGAGTGAGCACGCAACCTGAGCGGGCAGGGCACACCTTGTGCTCCATAGGCCAAGGTGATGGCATCCACTATCCAGTGGGCCATCCTCTGCTTGGAGACAGCCTTCCCCTTCTGCTGTCCTCCGTAACAGACAAAGAGCTGTTCTGAGGTCCTGAAGCTCTGAGTTCTATCCACATACTGTCGCAGTGCACGTACAGGACAGAGCAAAGCTAGGGCTGGGTCTGCCTCCTCCAGGGACAGCGCTTGCAGGTTCACTACCTGGTCCCTGAAGGAGTGGTAGGAACCTTGGGCACATAACCGGGCCGGGCCTCAGTGTTGCACTGGAGTCAGCCGGCCCAAACTCAAGGCACGATTCGTCGACCGAAAATGCCTGCAGGTCCCCGACCCTCTTGATCGAGGCCAACGCAGTCAGGAGTAGGGTTTTCATAGAGAGAAACTTCAACTCGACTGACTGCAAAGGCTCGAAGGGGGCAGTTTGTATGGCTCTTAGCACCAATGCCAAATCCCAAGAGGGTAGGGAGGGAGGCCTAGGAGGGTTTAACCTCCTGGCCCCCCTAAGAAACCTGACAACCAGATCGTGCTTCCCACCGACCTCCCTCTCACGGGTCGTGGTGAGCGGAAATGGCAGCAACATAAACCTTAAGGGTGGAGGGGGACAGCCTACGCTCCAACCCTTGTTGCAAAAAGGAAAGCACGGCTCTGATCTAACATCTCCGGGGGTCCTCACGGTGAGAGGAACACCATTCGACGAACAGGTTCCACTTCAGCGCATAGGCCCGTCTTGTGGACGGTGCTCGTGCTGAAGCGATAGTGAGAGCTACCTCCTGGGGCAGATCACCTAGAACCTCCGCGTCCCGTCCAGGGACCACACATGGAGTTTCCACAAGTCTGGACGCGGGTGCCAGAGGGTGCCCCGTCTCTGAGAAAGCAGATCCTTCCTCAGAGGAATCGGCCAGGGAGGGGCTGTCGCGAGGAGCAGGAGTTCCGGGAACCAGGTCCTGTTGGGCCAATATGGAGCCACTAACAAGATCTGCTCCTCGTCCTCCCTGATTTTGCACAGTGTCTGTGCTAGCAGGCTCACTGGGGGGAACGCATATTTGCGCAGGCCCTGGGGCCAGCTGTGTGCTAGTGCGTCTGTGCCAAGAGTTGCCTCGGACAGGGAGTAGAACCACTGGCAGTGGGTGGTTTCTGGAGATGCAAACAGGTCTACCTGAGCAACTCCGAACCGACTCAAAATCAGCTGGACCGCCTGTGGATGGAGTCTCCACTCCCCAGGGAGTGCCGCTCGAGACAGCTCGTCGGCCGCCTGATTGAACACTCCTGGGATGTGGATGGCACGAAGGGACCTCAGATGCTTCTGACTCCAGAGGAGGAGGTGGCGGGTGAGTTGCGACATGCGACGGGAGCGTAAAACGCCTTGCCGGTTGATATACGCAACGGTCGCAGTGTTGTCCGTACGGACCAGAACGTCCTTGCCCCGAAGGCGCACTCCTGCCCAAAGGAACGAGGGATCTGTCCACGGGCTGAAGGTTTTGCGGCAGGCCGGTGTAATCTGAACCCGGTGAGTACCGCGTTTCCACGCCCACCTCGGGACTCGGCCATGGAGCCAGTGCTGAAGCGGTCTCATATGGAGCAGACCGAGCGGAACTATCGCCGCAGCTGCAGCCATATGCCCCAGGAGCCTCTGAAAGAGTTTCAGTGGCACCGCCGTCCTGCCTGATAAAGTTTTGAGGCAGTTCAGCACTGACTGAGCACGTTCCTGGGTGAGGCGTGCTGTCTGGTTGACCGAATCCAACTCCATGCCGAGAAAAGAGATCCCCTGCGTTGACACGAGTTTGCTCTTTTCCCAGTTGACCCGAAGACCCAACTGGCTGAGGTGCCTGAGCACCAGGTCCCTGTGTGCACATAACTGCTCTCGAGACTGTACAAGTATGAGCCAGTCGTCGAGGTAGTTGAGGATGCGCACACCCGGTTCTCTCAGGGGAACAAGGGCCGCCTCTGTGACTTTGGTGAAGACACGAGGCGAAAGGGACAGCCCGAAGGGCAGGACCTTGTACTGGTATGCCCGACCCTCGAGACGGACTGGGTGGTATGCCCGAGCCACCGAGACGGACTGGGGAGCGCTAGCCAGGCTCCGAGAGACCATACCAGCGGGACCAACGGGGCCACCAACATACCCGCGGTGGGGCAGCGAGGTGGAACACAGGGACCCGGCCCGGAGCCTGTGACGGCTTGGCCTGTGATGGAGGGGGCGGGGTCTGGATGTGCAGTGTAACACTCACCTGATTCCTCCTCGTGAGGGAGGAAACACAGGAACCCGGCTTGAGGCTTGTGACAGCCTGGCGTGTGACGACTTGAAGCGGGGACTCGAGTGCTACCGCCCTTACCTGGTTCCACGAATGGGCAGGAGGGGTGCTCTTGGGCAACCCACTGCTGCCTGCTGGCGAGAGAGGAGAAGGGAAGTGATCCCGTGATGCACGGTTCACCACTCTCCTCCTCCGGGCTGGGTGTCCTGCCTGCGACCGGCTCCACGACGCTGCCAGGTGGAAGGCTGCTGCAGCTGCGCGGGAGCGGGGGCAGCCGAAGGGGGGTGCCCACGGCGACGAGCAGGCTATGGGGCTGCAGCCGGAGTGGAAGCAGCAGGTTTCCTCCGGCACATGATGTGTTTGATCGCCTCAGTCTGCTTCTGGGCTGCTGAGAACTGCTGGGCAAAGCTCTCGACAGCGTCGCCGAAAAGGCCGGTCGGCGACACGGGAGCATTCAGGAACTGTACCTTCTCCTGCTCCTTCATGTCAGCAAGACACAGCCAGAGATGGCGCTCCTGGACTACTAACGTGGACATCGCACGACCCAGAGACTGTCCGGTCACCTTCGTCGCTCGAAGCGCGAGGTCCGTCGCAGCACGCAGTTCATGTAGAACCGCCAGGTCATGACCACCCTCGTGCAGGTCTTTCAGGGCTCTGGCTTGGTGGACCTGCAGTAACACCATGGCGTGAAGGGCAAAAGCCGCCTCCCCACAGGCTCTATAAGCACTGCCAGTTAGACCTGACGAATACTTACAGGCCCGCGAGGGGAGACATGGGTCACCCCGCAGAGTGGTAGCGGCTGTTGGACATAGTTGCATGGCCACAGAAAGCTCCACAGAGGGGATGCCCGCGTACCCCAAAGCGGCTCCACCATTGAGGGTGGTGAGGGGGGAGGAGCCACAGGATTTGTTTCGGGCAGTGAAAGGTGCCTTCCACAATCTTGTGAGCTCCTCATGCACTTCCGGGAAGAATGGCACCGGAGGGGGGCGCTGAGAACCAGCACGACCCCCGCCGAGAAACCATTCGCCCAGCCTCAAAGGAACGGGACACGGTGGAGGATTCCACACGAGCCCGACATTCTTGGCGGCCCGGGAAAGCATAGCCGTCATCTCTGGGTCTGGCTCGGACAACGCTACCACACCCGAAGGGGGCAACGCAGCCGGGTCGTCATCCCCGGAGAGAGAGGACTCGCCCTCCGATGCAGCGATCGACATCTGGTCGTCAGAGGGGGCACCGAAGGAAAGGTCCAGCAGAGGGCCCAGCGCGCTCCTTCGGCAGCTCCATCGGCTGCGGAGTGCTTGAGGGGTGAGTAACTCCTCTTGGGGAAGCCCTCACTGTCACCCTCAGATCACCTCTGACTCCACCGGATACAGCGCCGCCCCGGGAACGAACGCTGGATCGCGGCAGAGGCAGAGGGACTCCGCCATGTTTGACATAGCAGAGTCTATTATGCAACTCCGAGATGGTCATGTCCCCACAAGAAGGACATGAACCATCCACGAAAGCTTCCTCAGCGTGCTGAATGCCCAGACACGTGAGGCAGCGATCGTGACCGTTCTGAGGCGCCAGGAAACGACCACACCCAGAAACATAAGACGTCTTTAAAAAGACGCGATCACCCGTGCTGCGCTGTAACGCCCGCACTCGCTCGCTCTTCTCACTCGCAGGATAGGAGAGCAGCAGTGATTCACCGCCGCTCGGCTCCGAAGCGAAAGGATGAATTAATGCGGTGCACCCGCTGCCTCTTATACTCACGCTGTGATCAGCGGCAGCTGGATGCAATGATCGCATGCCAATGTCCATTGGCTCGTTTAGTTACACTCGAAGTGGATTGGTCTCTCTGGCGAGATCCCAATTCGTCGGTCATCCGACGTGACTCGTAGTGACCGACTGAAAGGGAACTAAATTAATGAAAAATCAAGCATCAACAGGTGTTGGCATTTCCCAAGAGCATAGCAGTAATGACTTTATGAACTACTTCACTTCCAAGATCGATACTATCAGAGATAAAATTGTATCCTTGCAGCCGTCAGCTACAGTATCACATCAGATAGCGCACTATAGATCCCCTGAGGAACAATTCCATTCATTCTCTACTGTGGGAGAGGAAGAATTGTATAAACTTGTTAAATCATCTAAACCAACAACATGTATGTTAGACCCGATTCCATCTAAACTACTAAAAGAGCTGCTTCCAGAAGTCATGTCATAGATCCTCTTTTGGCTATTATTAATTCATCATTGTCATTAGGATATGTCCCCAAAACCTTCAAATTGGCTGTTATTAAGCCTCTCATTAAAAAACCACAACTTGACCCCAAAGATCTAGTTAATTACAGACTGATCTCAAATCTCCCTTTTCTGTCAAAGATACTTGAAAAGGTAGTATCCTCACAATTATATTCCTTCCTAGAGAAAAATGATATCTGTGAGGAATTCCAGTCAGGATTTAGATCGTATCATAGTACTGAAACTGCTCTCATTAGAGTTACAAATGACCTGCTTCTATCATCTGATCGTGGTTGTATCTCTTTATTAGTTCTACTGGATCTTAGTGCTGCGTTCGACACTATCGACCACAACATTCTTTTGAATAGACTACAAAACTTTGTTGGCATTAGTGGAAGCGCCTTAGCATGGTTCAAATCGTACTTATCTGACCGCCATCAGTTCGTAGCAGTGAATGAAGAGGTATCATATCGATCACAAGTGCAGTATGGAGTACCTCAAGGCTCATTACTAGGGCCGTTACTTTTCACGCTTTACATGTTACCCTTGGGAGATATTATCAGGAGACATGGTGTTAGCTTTCACTGTTATGCTGATGATACTCAGCTCTATATTTCTTCGCGGCCTGGTGAAACACACCAAGTTGAGAAACTAACGGAATGCATAGTTGATATAAAAAATTGGATGACGAGTAATTTTTTACTGCTAAATTCTGAAAAAACAGAGGTGTTAATTATCGGACCTAAAAACACCACATGTAATAACTTAGAACATTATCTAACACTTGACGGCTGCTCTGTCAATTCTTCTTCATCAGTCAGGAACCTAGGTGTGCTGTTTGATAGCAATCTTTCATTTGAAAGCCATGTTTCTAGCATCTGTAAAACTGCATTTTTTCATCTCAAAAGCATATCTAAATTGCGACCAATGCTCTCAACGTCAAATGCAGAAATGTTCATTCATGCGTTTATCACCTCAAGGTTAGACTATTGTAATGCTTTTGTGGGTGTTTGTTCTGCACGCTTGATCAACAAACTACAGTTAGTCCAAAATGCAGCAGCTAGAGTCCTTACTAGAACCAGGAAATATGACCATATTAGCCCGGTTCTGTCAACACTGCACTTTTTTAAAATCTTGTTAATTACTTATAAAGCCCTGAATGGTTTAGCTCCTCAGTACTTGAGCGAGCTCTTATCACATTATAGTCCTCCACGTCCAATGCGTTCTCAAAACTCTGGCCGTTTGATAATACCTAGAATATCAAAATCGACTGCGGGCGGCAGATCCTATTCCTATTTAGCACCCAAACTCTGGAACAATCTACCTAACACTGTTCGGGAGGCAGACACACTCTGTCAGTTTAAATCTAGATTAAAGACCCATCTCTTTAGCCTGGCTTACACATAACACACTAATACGCTTCTATTATTCAAATCCGTTAAAGGATTGTTAGGCTGCATTAATTAGATCAACCGGAACCGGGAACACTCCCCATAACACACGATGTACTTGTTACATCGTAAGTAGAATGGCATCTACGCTAATATTTGTCTGTTTCTTTCCTATTCTGTTTCTCAGTCTGTATCCGGTCAGATGGTGGATCAGCACCAAGAGATGATGTCTACAGCCCTGATCATCAGCGGAGACCAGGACACCCAGATGACCCCCAGAGACATATCCCCAGTGAAAACCTCGATTGAATACAATAAAACTAAAAAAATATAACTAAATAACTAAAATATAATAAAATACCTAACTACATAATACTACTATTGTTAGAAATTGCAACAAAATTAAAATAGAAATATAAACTTTTGAACTGCGGGTTTCGTCTGGTCAGAGGAGAACTGGCCCCCCGACTGAGCCTGGTTTCTCCCAAGGTTTTTTCTCCATTCTGTCACAGAGGAGTTTTGGTTCCTTGCCGCTGTCGCCTCTGGCTTGCTCAGTTGGGGACACTTAATTTCTAGCGATTATCGCCGATTTGATTGCACAGATAATATTTAAACTAAACTGAGCTAGACAATGACATCTCTGAATTCAATAATGAAATGCCTTTAACTGAAAATTGAAAATTGAGTGTTTAATCTTATCATTATACATTACTGACACTCTATCCTCTAATTTGATACTGTTAAGTGCTTTGACACAATCTGTATTGTTAAAAGCGCTATATAAATAAAGGTGACTTGACTTGACTTGACTACTATTCCACTAATCTGGGTGGTGAAATGAAAAACTGCCAAAAAACCAAAACAAAACAAAAGTATTTGGCATGCTATGCATTTCATTTTTTTAAACTTGGATTTTATTTCACTATCCAGATGAGTATCAAATCTTGCAGTGAATACAAGCAATTCAGTGACAAGTTGACAAAAATGCATGTGAAATCTCACTTCTGAGCATGTGCATGGCTGAACAATTAGTTCAACAATTAGCATAAACAATTAGTATAAAAGGTTTTAGTCAAAAAAGTACATCAACAAAGTGTAGCTTTCAGCTTTACCATGCAGAACTTCTTGCTTCCCACATAATAAAACAGGCTGCATGGCAATGTTTTTTTGGGTAAATCACTTCAATATTCCTCAAGTAAAACTCTAACTTAAATAAATACATAATATTAAACTATTTTATTTTGCATGCCAATGGTTGCCAACCTGCACTAACATCGTAATGATAGTAATCAACCGTGAGCACAAAATTAATTCTTCTCACAGAATATGCAAAACAAAGCAACATTATTCTGGCAAGCTCTCTGAAACAGTACCAAAACCCAAATATGAATTTTCTAAAATGAAATTTGAGGGCAAAAACAGAACAGACAGACACTTGACTGAATTTATGTGGGTTGGCAGTAATAGCATAATAACCAACATAAAACTTAAGTAATACCTCATGCTTGCCTTGACTTATTCTACCACTGAATAGTTTGGGGTCAGTAAGATTTTTTAAAATGGAATATATACTTTTATTCAGCAAGGATACTTTAAAGTGATCAAAAATGAAAGACATTTACAATGTTACAGAAAATTTCAAATAAATGATGTTCTTTTGAACTTCTATTCATCAAAGAATAATAATAATAATAATAATAAAATGTATTATAAGTAAGGATCACGTGACACCGAAGACTGGAGTAATGATGCTGAAAATTCAGCTTTGTATCAAAGGAATAAATTACATTTTAAAATATATTCAAATAGAAAATTGTATGAATATTTTACAATATTACTGTTTTTATCGTCAAGTAAATGCAACCATAATCACCATAATCAGACCTCTTAGAATAACACTGACCCCAAACCATTAAATGATAATGTATACCAATTTAATCAGTGCCTTTGGCACTAAAAGTCAGGAAAACAGTCATAAACGTGACTGCAGGTGAAACGAGGTTAAACGTTGTTGTTTTGGGTGCATGCTGGGGTGTATCAAAACCTCTGACACCAATAAACATCTCACTATTGCCTCATCATCCAGCTGTCCCAACACGCGTGATTCATTTACTGCACAAAACTGTGTGTTTGTGCATGTGGGGTGTGCAGGGTGGGCGCAGGGGTTCACTGGAGTTTATCGAAGCAATTGATTACATATTTCCAGCCGTGCAGATGTGAATGGTATATGTAAAGGGACGGAAAAGGAGACAGGACATGTTATGGTTTTGATTAGTGGCTGAAGCATCAACGAGGACCTGCAGTTGTGAATGTGTCCTTGGGTGCCCCAAAAGTGGACGGATGGGGTGACCTGTATTTGGCTCTTTACGACAGCTGTTATTTAGCCCAGACTTGTTATGCAGAACGATGCAGATCTCCTGCTCTCATCCTAATGTTACTGTAGGACACTATTAAATGCAGCTGTGGTGGTGCTGTCACAGTGACCACACTGCACTTGCTGTCATAAGTTTCATTCAAGCCGACTCCTGGTTCTGGTTTAGTGTTGCTGGACTTTTAAACTCAATACACTCAGCACTGAACACAAATTGACTTTTAATGCAACAAAGAGGTTTTTCTTTTTCTTGGGCGAGCCACAAATAACAGACAGCGACACATCCCTGCTAAGTCAAAAAAGATGGATGGCTTGGACAGTAGTTTTACTTTATTTTGGCAAGTAGTTATAACAATCCGATATTGATTAGCGCAGGTTATAGAGGCTTCTATATGAGGATGTTTTTATTTTTACTCACAAAGGATAGCTGGACTTCCCATTTAGATCATCAGCGCTGTCAGGTTTGTTAGCGCCTCTATGCCGCTACGCCAAGAATAATGGCTGTTATGGCAAACAGAAATGGTCTTATACCTCTTTTTTGACAATTCCAGTAGGCAAAGATAGCTTCTATAATTAATCTTTATAATTGACAGCACAAAGAATCATGTTTTTTTTTTTTTTTGACCAAAATGAGAAACAGGCCGAGTTTTGGAAACATTACATTACGAAAATATTATTTAGTATGCTATTTTGTCTTGTCTACTTAAATTCAGAAAAGACATGTTTGGACGTGTTTGCTTCAGTAATCTCTATTGATTTAACAGACTTTGCATGGACTTGTTGCTAAGCTAATTATGCTTGACAATTCACTAAGCATAACAGAGCTACTTGCAGTGATGCATTGTTTATTTGTATTGATGCTGCTTTCACTGAAAATATCTAAAAACAAAACCCTTAAAGCAAGACAAATTTACTTGAGAAGCAGCAATGCATGAGAGATATTAAAACTTGAGAAATATGCATTTTTTCTTACTGCACATTCAGTATTTATTTAATGCATTTAAAAAAATACAAAGACAAGGGACATGTCTCATAGGGACATAGATGCCAATGCTTTTGCATTCCCTCAGAAACATGTTCACTCTTGCAAAACTTTTGGGTTCCCCTGAGAAACTTTTCAATCGCTCAAAACACATTTGTGAAAGAAATAATATGAGGTGACAGGACAAGCTATAAAACTATATTTCAGTGCTTTTGTGTGTGAAAAAGTTTTTTGGGGGAACTCAGTAGTTTTAGAACAGAGCACAGAATGTATTGCGAGAGAATGCTAAGCTTAGGAACAATAGACAATGTGAGAGAAAGTAAATATTTTGTGAGACAATGCAAAGTTTGTTAGGGCGAATGCAATAATTTTGCAAATGTTTTGCAGGAGACTTCAGGGAAAAGCAATAGTTTTGAGGTAGCATGCAAAAGCATTGAAATATAATTTTAATCCTTTCCTTACAGGCTCCATAAAAAGTAAATAAATAAATAAAGCCTGTGCAGTCAAATGAAATGCACTCATATTAAAGTTAAAAATGTGTCTTATACAATGTTCCTTCTCAAGTGAATTTCTCGTTTCAAGGATTTTTAGATTTTTAAACTGGAAAATAAACTAAAGATGCTCATTAAGATTTGAATGCAGTGTTTGCAATATTGTTTGCAATAATGCCAATAAAACCAAAAAATCTCATATGCATGGTTCAAGATCTGATCTGTGCCAGATATTGGAGAAAGAATCGTGATTGTTTGACAGTGGAGATGCAGTCATAGTCTAGAGACACACCAGAGCCCTTCTTGCTTCATACAACAACACCCTGTTTTCTAAAACTATCAATCTCAATCCAATCATTACATAAACACTGAATGATGAACTACATTAACGAATAGTAATTATGACATCTGAAGTGTGTTTGTTAGTGACTGTGTCCATGTGTTTGTATGTTCATCAGTGTTTGTGCGTTTGGCGTTGTGATCGTGTTTATTTGTGTTTCTCTTATTAGAGCGAGTGAGTGAAAGTGCTGATTAAAGACAAAATCAGCTTTTTGTTCAGCTAGGGTTATCTGGTTGTTATCATCCACAGCTCACGTCATCCCATCACACCCGGATGTGTTTGACGGTTTTGGATTCAAAGGGTTCGCAAGATGGTTGAACAGCTTCACACTGAAAAGACAAAACAAGGGAGCAGAACAGATCCAGAAGATGTTGCTCCAATCGGACTGAGTGCAAGTGAAGATAAAATTCAGCTGCAGTATCATAACATGTCATAAACACTTAGTTATCTCTAAAACAGAAATGGTGAAATCACTCTTGTGGAAAAATGCTCTGGAGAACTTGAAGTGCTTTAAAATCAAATTGGGAATAAAACAAAACTTTAGAGCTGGAAGATGTTTGATCCAGGGCTATTATTAGCTATAAATAATAATAATAATAATTAAAAAAAGAAAAAGAAAAAAAACATGCATCTTGAAAATGCAATGATTTTTTTTTCTTTCTTTTTTTTTTGAAAAACAACAGTAATTGCGAATGCTTGAGAAAAAAAAAGAAAGAAAAAAAAACCTGAATATAAGAAAAAAGACACATGCCTGAAACCTGGAAGAGCAGAATATGGAGTTGTGCAGCCTTTTAAAGCCTGCAAAATAAACGGAGCAATAGAGTGTTTTACAATTCAATTTCATGGTGAGAAACGAATGGAAAATTTTTAGGAGATTTTTCACTGACTAATAGAACAAATTGGAGGCCTGATACAAGCACTACCAAGTCCGAATCCCAAAGCATGAATATAATGCAAAAAAACTTTTATACACTTAAGTGTTTTGTTTTTGTGCATTAGTTTGCTGACAAAGGTTTTTGACTATCAATGGGGACTTGTTAAGAGTGGAAAATCTGGTACAAATCAAAAACACAAGTTCTTGTTGTCATAACCTCTCTCTTAAATCACAGAGACAGCAAAGGACAGGTCATTTTGGTCTTAATTGAATCAAGCTCAGATTTTCCCCATAATCGCTTCCCATAGCAGCTGCCAGTGAATTTCAGTCCCAGGAGCGTCAAAACATCGAGGCAATCTGACACGAAAGCCAACATGCAGTCAGTGAGAAGCAGTTGACTTCACTCAGTTTAACACATTGTTGTGTTAAATATTTTATTCTCTTGGAGACAACTGACAGTAAGACATTGGTAGGTTGATTTCCTGGAAGAGAGTAAACACTGCAGCACTGTGGCACTCTCAGCATTTCTCTGTTTGGGTGCTGCAACCAAGGAGGTCTACAATGCCTGTCATTCCCATTCATCAGTGGCTGTTACTCATCTGGGTGGCAGACACAGAAAACTGCATTTCATTCTGTTAAGAAACTCCAAAAAGAATCAGCCACTGGTCTACTGTAATATAATGAAGTATTAGGGATGGATCTATCTATCTATCTATCTATCTATCTATCTATCTATCATCTATCTATCTATCTATCTATCTATCTATCTATCTATCTATCGATTGATCCATCATCCATCCATCTGTTTCATCCATCCACCCACCTGTCTATCCATTTGTCCATACATCAGTCCATGTCCATAATCAATCTATCCATCCACCCACCCATCTGTCCATCCATCCATCCATCCGTCTATCCACTCAACCATCTATCCATCCATCCATCCATCTTTTCTAATCCGTTCATCCATCTGTCTGATTATCAACTGGCATCCTAAACTCAAAAAAGTTGGAAACAATTACTTGAATTGGCATTTATGACGAGAGCATAACCTTCAGTTTAGTTTAGTGCTTTATGTGAGTCAGATGTGCACAGAAGAGATAAATTAGGAGCAGAATATATTTTTATGAAATCTCTAGTGAATCTCGTTTCACAGGCACATGCCAGCTGCATAGTGACCACAGTCTGGCCTCAGAAGACCTACAGACGGGGAGGAACAAAATGTGAACACATCAACCGAGAAACAAAAAAGGAGAATGAAATGAGAGAAGAAGTGGGCAAATATAAATTCTAATTGTGCTATTAATAATCACAAATGAGATATTTAATATTGTAGCTATTTCTCAAAGCAAATTCACGGAGCTTTCTTGAGGAAATTTCCTGTATTCTTGCATGTGTCTCGTCTAGAGTTTCAAAAGAGGAATGTCTGAGCCATAAAATTGTTACACAGGTATATTCAGAGCTGCAGAGACCGAAACTCCATTAGACATATGGTCTTCATTGAAGTTTGACTGGCTGCTCTAATTCTCCTGCTCCTGGTTCTTCTTTCAGTTATTCCTGGCCCTATGACACAATTAAAAATATTCCAATAAAAGTTCAAATAAAAGTGTCCAACTTTTTAATTCCTTCAGTAATTCAGCGACCGTCCATCAAACCTGCAGACTGTCACTTACAGACTGTGCCAATGCTGACCAGCGTATTAATGTTGGGTTACCGAAAAGTAGCTCCATTCACAGCTGCGCCATATTTAAGCATGGCAACTTCGTGCATACCACGCATTTTGTGCTCTAACCGCAACCTTGGCCTTCAAAAGCTCAGACACATGTTTAGCACTGCCAAGCGGCTTTATCTGCTTAGATGGCATCACTAACATGGGAATTTCGACCTTTAAACACTTTGCATTCATCTGATCTCTGTTTATTCCATTCATGCACTGAGGATATGCTATAAAGGGGTAAACCGAAAGCTTTTGATTTTACTGGATTTAATGGCTTGTCCCGTAATTCGTATGTTTCTCATATGATGCAGGATGTGTTGAGTGTTTTACCAAAGCAGATCCATATGCAGTGATGAAAAGGCCATGAATGTCTACATGAATGTGAATCCAAATGTTTCTAAAAGAGATGAAACAAGAATGTGATCTCATGGATGTTATGCTACAAGTGCAGGCTATTTAAAGTCGAACAAGGACAAAGGCATCATGCACTTCATATTTTTGTAGTGGGTAACAAGTGAGTCAGAATTGCCGCTAGTGCTATGAACGTGTATATAAATACATATACTGTATAAAACATGTATTTTTTTTTTCTTAATGTCTAATCCATTTGGCTCAAGAAGCTGCAGGGCACGTGCAGGCAAGCGGTGGACAATGGGCTGTAGCTACTGTTGTGCTGTAGGAAGGAATCTTTCTCTGCTGTGGGAAACACATTAAAGGACTCACATTAATGAGTATGTTCAACAAAAGATTAAGCCTGAACAATCTCCTGCTTTGTTTCATACTAAAAAAAAAAAGACTTTAATCAAAGCTTATGAGATGTTACAGTGTTGAATCCATTACCAAACAGCCAACGGGCAAATTACATCCAAATTAAACATTCTGGACACAGACAACGATCGCAACAGTGAGGAGAACAAAGGGAGGATGAGAAAAGAGAGAGAGATAGAGGGAGGGATAAGAAATAGGAAAGAGGAAGGAAAAGATGGGAGATTTTTGTCAGAGACAGACAAAACAAGATCCATGTTCCCTGCTGCCATCATTGTCTTTTAACCTAGAAAGGTTATTTATAAAGTTGAAGGGTCTGATCAAATCAAGCCAAAATAGTTCCTAAGATTCACGTAGAGCTGACACAGTCCTGGGAATTCAGCCAAGCTAAGAATAACAGTTTTGCCAAATTCAAGCCTTGACAAAATTCTCCCAGAACAATGAGAACTACACTGAGCAACTATGCTGTAATTTTTTATCGAAACAGTAACTAAATATTACTGGAGTATGTTTTACAGGAAAATGCTGTTTCAGTTTTTCTACTTCACAATTTCATGTTCGATTCGCTGTTTCCTTGTAGTTATTTGTGAAATTTACTAGCGAAAGTTATTTCTGTGTGAAAATTGTTTCTATGCCAAATTTATCTCAGCACAGCATTCAAAACGTGTGCAAACAGATGCAAATAATGTGTGGTTGATTTCAAACTGCTTTAATTCTATCTAACTACTCTAACTTTAAGCACACGTGGACGGCGAAGCAAAGGCTTTAGGATTATGACCTGGATTGACTGGAACTGCGATGACTTAAATATTTACATATCGGAAAATACACACATTTAAATGACAAAGCATCAAATGAAAGTATGCAGCCCTTCTCCAGAGGACCCATTTACTGGAGCCACGTTATACAAGAATGTCAGAAGTCTGAATATAATCCGTCTGGTAAATTTGCTCTTTGGCGACAACAGGGCTGGACTGCTGTTTTGCAAAACCAAGTTTGAACCGACTGAAAGGCTATTGAAATAAAACAACCAGGCTTAATATAATGAGTTTTTATATGAGTCATATTGAGCCATCTGCAGCTGTAAACTGTATGGTTTGTTATATCCAGTCTTGAACAGATTCAATATGTAGTTAATTTGAGCACCAGCATCTCTAGTCTTATGTAGACTGATCTATTTACTACTGGCATAACATAAGGCCCACACTGCATCTTATTCTTTGAACCAGTGTTGCTCACTAAAACTGAAATAATTCAAATAAAGCTGAAATAAAATAAAATATAAATATTAGATGAAAAACAAAAATGAGAAATGTAGCCTTTAAACACTGAAATGAATACAACTAAAACTGATTCACAAATAGAAAACTAAATAGAAAATAATAATAAAAAAAAAAAAAATGACATAAGCACACCACAAAATTACTACAAGTAAAATGAACACTATAAATATAAAAATAAAAGCTACTCCAAAATAAATATTAAAATATAATAATATATAAATAATTCTAAATAACACCACAAAGAGCATAAATTCAAAATAGTTATTTAACATTTATTATATATATATATTTTTTTTTCAAGCAACAGATAAATACAACATAAATATAACATATTTCATTATATTAGATGTTTTGCCACTGACATTTTTTGACAATTCTCCTGCACCTACAGAGTTATTAATCACATGACATTTATGTCTCAGGTGACTGGCTCAAAAGTTCAATTGCTCAGATCTGATCGTCCATAAGCAAAGACATCGGATTTCAGTAATTACAAATACTGATAACTTTACTCAAATATTATAGACATCACTTACTTATTTTACTATCACTGAGGTATTAGTTTGTTTTGTTTTTTTAATTACATTTAAAATAAAAGTTTTCCAATTTTATTTAGCTAAAGGTTTAGTAATTTTATTGTGTGTTATTTTATTGTCGTTTGTTACTGTTTTTTTTTTTTTTTTAAATATATTTGTATAGTGTTTATTTATTTATTTATTTTTTCAGTTTTAGTTTAGTTATTTTAGTGCATCGAGTTAAATTAAATGAAAATGAGAAATGTGGCCTATAGCTGAAATAAAACAAGGTTATACTTTAAAAAAAATAAAAAATACTTTACTTATATACTTTACTTCAGTTAATATTTATTTTATTTCAAGTAACGGAAATGTTTATTATGGTTTTAGCTTTATTTTAATAACCCTGCATGTTCTTTTTTTTTTTTGCAGGGTTTAGAGACGAGTAAATCCAATATTATATTCAATATTCAGTATCTTCTAAATGTGAATTGCTTGTGTGCTTCTATTGTAAATTTATTTGATTAAAAGCATCTGCTAAATGCATAAATTCAAATGTGAACAAGTGTTTAAAACCAAACCCTTAAAGGGATAATCCACCCCAAAAATGAATATCTTGTGTTTGGTCTTTAACACAAGAAATAAATTCATGCAGATTTACAATGACATGGTGGTGGGAAATTACAGAATTTTCATTTTTGAGTGGAGCTGCCTTTTAAACATCCTCCAAAGATTCCATTATAACTACAAAAACTTCCAGTGACTAAGTCCTTCCTCGAAAGTGATGAAAACAGTCTGGGGACTAGAAAACACAGCTTTGTTTACCAGTGAACTGACAAAAACCTGTGCATCCTAACTCCAAAAATTGCACTAAGGACCTTAAATGATCGGAGGCCATGCAGACAATGCAGGAACAAAACACCCGACACGTGCGCTTACAGCAAGTACACAGACATAAGCCTTTACTGGTTTCTCAAAGCAAAATCTCCATTCCAAAGCATCTCAGAAGTCTGCATAAAAGATCAAACTAGTCTCCGCTCATCAGCGAGACACACTTACACCAAAGAGTGAAGCGGAGTGAAAGAGTCGAGTGCTGACGCACCACATGAGAGAAGCTAGTGACTCACAGTGGAGGCAATGAGGACGGCGCACAGGGGCCTTGTTAGTGGTTGGAGTGACTGAGCAAGAGACAGCTTTATGTCCTTGAACATATTTTAGGGGCCCATTAGCAGAACCTCCAGCGGTCGCTCCGCCATTGTCTCTGTCTCAGTCCTTCTTATTTTGCAAAGAAATATTTTTTGTACTTACCCATTTTTCCTATCACGAGATTACATTAGACTAGCAATTTTAAACTCAAAATTCAAAAACATAAAGGTTAAGATATTTTGATAAAATTAATTGCGTGATATGCTAAGTAATTAATCAAATACATTACAATACATTGCAAAGCACTAACTGATGAGAAATGAAGATAATTTCATCTAACCCATTTTACTTCTGTAAAATATGTGGTCATATTTACTGTTGTCTGGCAAAAGTTTTAGGCAAAATCCTGTCATTTAAATATAAATCCAAGCAACTGGGAGTTTTGTGTGAGGGGAAAAATTACCTGCTCCGGATTTGTAATGGTTCCAAGATAGTAATGCAGATTCGTTGTGTTGACCAATAGAAAATTGTTTGGTTTGCAAGTCATTTCTGTGTGAGCTACACTGCTGACAATATAAAATGGACCTTTTTTTCTGAGGGAAGAAACTGTTCCTGTGCCTGGCTGTTCTGGTGCTCAGAACCCTGTAGCATCGACCAGACGGTAACAGTTCAAAGAGGGAGTGTGCTGGATGTGAGGGGTCCAGAGTGATTTTGCCAGCCCTTTTGCTCACTCTGGATGAGTACAGTTCTTGGAGAGTGGGGAGGGTTGTACCAATGATTCGCTCAGCAGTCCGGACGACCCTCTGTAGTCTTCTGAGGTCAGATTTGGTTGCTGAGCTGAATCAGACAGTTATTGAAGTGCAGAGGTCGGATTCAATAATGGAGGAGTAGAACTGTATCAGCAACTCCTGTGGCAGGTTGAACTTCCTCAGTTGGCGTAGGAAGGACAACCTATGCTGAGCCTTTTTAACAATGGAGTCTATGTGAATGTCCCACTTCAGGTCCTGAGAAATTGTGGTGCCCAGGAACCTGAATGTCTCCACTGCAGTCGCAGTGCTGTTCATGATGGTGAGTGGGGGGAGCAGGGGGGTTTCTCCAGAAGTCCACGATCATCTCCGCTGTTTTGAGCGTGTTGTGCTCCAGGTTGTTAAGACTGCACCAGACAGCCAGCGCCTTAACCTCCTGTCTGTAAACAGACTCGTCACCGTCCTGAATGAGGCCGATGAGTGTGGTGTTGTCTGCAAACTTCAGGAGCTTGACAGAGGGGTCTTTAGATGTGCAGTTGTTGGTGTACAGGGAGAATAGCAGTGGGGAGAGAACGCAGCCCTGAGGAGCTCCAGTGCTGATTATGTGGGTGCTGGATGTGTATTTTCCCAGCCTCACTAGTTGCTGCCTGTCTGTCAGGAAGCTGTCAGACAGGCAGACAGACAGACTGTTAGCTAATGTGACCTCAACTTAATGCAATGAATTTCTAACTATGCCAGATAAATGAATATTCTGTTTATTGTCAGAGTGTGATGGAAAAACAAGAGGGCTAACTGAACATTTCTTTGTAACATGCACATGAAATGCTCACAAATAGAAATATTAAAATAATAATAATAATAATAAAATGACACAAGCACATAACAAAATAACTAAAACTTAAACTAAAATGAAAATGAAAACTAATTCATTAATAAATAGCATTTAAATCATACTAAAATAATACTGCCAGAAAAAAACATTCAAAAATAAATGAAAAATAAATGCAAATATATATATATATAATATTACAAATGGCATGAACACATAAAATTACTCAAACTTAAACTGTAATTAAAACAAACAAAAAAATAATTTATTTATTTATCTTTTTCCCAAGATTTTATCCAACAGGAATTGTTAGATTATCAGAAGATAGTTTGAACATATAAAATATAAGAAAAACATTGCCACTGTATAGAAGACTGTCACTTTGGCTAGCACAATTAGTTATGACTTTACGTTTTTAACATTTTAACCAGAGCATAAGCACAAACAGTAATAGTTCACTAACGTAAGCCACATTGTCTTCCAGCTGGTCTTATAACATCAAAGAAAAACATCAGATCTGTGCATATTTTTCAACATCCAGGTCATATTTAAACATCTAGCAGAGTTAAATCAGTGGTTTTCATATGGGATATGGTTTACATGGTCATACTGGAGCCTCCGTGGTAGCAAAACAAAATCCCAGCCAGCACAACAACACTAAACCTGGACCAAATTCACTCACTGATGGAAAATCAACTCAAGAAAGGCAACGTCTAACAGATAAAATATGACTGTCACAATGGGCCCACCAACATCTCCTACTGTAGGCGTTTGGAAGAGGTGGGCAGAAGAACTCTAAACATCTTTCAAAGAGTAAGAGTCTGGAGCATGAAGTGAGTCATAAGAACTCCAAACCACTTCCCAAATATCATTTATCTCAGTTTAGTGTCTGGATACAAGCAGTCAAGTCAAAGATTGACTCGGTCAACTCAACGTTTCTCTATTATTCTTGTCAGAGCCAGATCATTATAAAACACGATTCACAGCGGGGTCAAGGTTTGGCTGGGTGCATGTGGCCTCATTAAGCCCTGCTGGCAGATACCGTAACTACATCATCTGGACACAAAAATCGTCTTTCGTCATTCCAAATTAGTCAGGCATTCTGAATGAATACATTTTTCTGCCTATTTTTGGAGGCAAAACGGAATGTCACCTTTATTCTTATGGTGTAAAATCAAATACTTTCAGAGATAAATTGAGAAAACATAATGTGAATTCAGACAGACAGTGTTTCTAGTGGCAGACCACTTATCCTACATTAACAAAAAAATGTTTGAGACGTGTACACTGCCAGTCAGGAATATTTTGGATTTTTCAAGTATTTTTGAAAGAAGTCTCTTATGCTCACCAAGGCTGCATTTATTTGATTAAAATAAAATAAACAGTAATATGGTGAAATATTATTACAATTTAAAATAAAAACAAAGCTGAATTTTCAGCAGCCATTACTCCAGTCTTCAGCGTCACATGAATAACGTTGAGTTTTTGCTGCTTAATATTTCTGTGGAAAGTCAATTTAATGTGTCCTTGGCTGCTGAATAACAGTGGGGAAAAAATCAGGTAAAAGTACAGGTAAAACACCTGTTAAAAAAATCATTATGGAAAACTCCTTAATTTTAATACAGTACAGTTCTTCACGGCCTATTTTCATGTATTTATAGAGTATATGTTAAATTCTGGTAAGAAATATAATATTACATTAAAAACTTACATTATATGTAAACTGGGACACCTGTACATATCCTAGCATGTAACATTATGAGATTCTGCAGGTGCAGACATCCTCGACCACTGCAGTGGAAACAGAAAATAGAAGGAAATGTCAAAGGGAATTGAGTGGAGCTCAATATCAGTATTAAATTCACTGTATTTTCATAATAACTTTAGAAACGGAGGCATGAAACTTTCTTTGGGCCAACAGCGTAACATTAAACCATCTTTCAATGGGTCTTCAGAGGACTCAAACACACAATACGCCTCTGAAACCTGTAGAAAACAAAGTGAACTTGCACCAAGACACACACTGTGGTCTCTTAGCAGTAATGGAGCTGGCTGCTGCAATGACAAACTGACAGCTTCTGCAGGGAGGTAGTGATTGCTTAATGTGACTCTGAAACCACCATCACGCACGTATAAACATACCAGTGCTTTTATTCTCCATGTTTGCATTGCAGATAATGTGTGACTAAATTATTCATATGTAGACAGGTGAAGAAAATGATACAAACATAAATTGCTGTCATGGCAGACAGAGGAATGAGTTGCTGCCTTAATCTTCTTAATCTATTTATGAAATAAAAGCTGCGATCTTCTTTATATTTCATTTACTGGATTTACAGTACAGCCAAAATATGCTATTATTTTCATGAGAGAAAGTACAAAAAATAAAGGCCAAAAGATACAAACTCTGCTGAAATTCCACTCTGGTGCGGCTTGCCTGCTACTAATTTAGCTGGTAGACTAACATAATCATGCTAAAGCATGAATGCAATTTTATAATTTAGAAATACATTAGTATTTACATTATACAAATATGGCATATACAGTTTACATATAATCTATTTTTATTCATTTGATTCTAATTTTTATTATTATTTATATAATAATAAACATTATAGTAAGTATAATGTGCGTGTATATATGTGTGTGTGTGTATATATATATATATATATATATATATATACATACATACATATACACACACACACACACACATATTTCTAAATACAAATACATACCTGTAAAAAATTTCAAGCGGTTTCAACTAATTATTTAGTAACTAGTTCCACAGAAATTTTACGTTCAGTCAATTTCTTTCTTCAAAGTGTTTCCTGAATTGTTATTTTTAAGTTGGCTCAACCTTTACTGAACTAGTTTTAGATAGTCCATTCAACTAAAATGTTTTAATTGGTCAAACATTTAGAAAATTAAAACAAATTGTGTCAATTAAAATTTAACCATTTACTCCATGTGTTTCATATGTTACCTCAACTAAGATGTATTATTTGGGCATCATAAGAAATTGCTGTGTAACTAGTTATATTATTTTATACTGAGTTTAAGAAAATTATTATCCGTTGTCTATCAATTACTAAAACACACATTATAACACATAATAGCCTTTATTTAATAACAATCTGCATTTCTATGAATCGTGCAGTGTATGAATCACCAAAGATCACCTTTTCAGATAAGAATCTTTACTGTTCTACTGAAGAAAAAAAAAGTCACTGACATCTGGGATGGCCTGAGGGTCAGTAAAATAACAGCAAATTTACATTTTGGGGTGAACTATCCCTTTAAAGTGCTCCAGTTGTCAAGTATTACATTTGTAATATAACTGCAAAATTTATTTTAAACATTTGTTTAATGAACTTAAAGACTAAACAAGTTAAACAATATGTTTGCAAACAAACATGTACAAATATTACTACTGTTCACAATTACATTTTTAAAATGAGTCAGAAAAAATAAATGAATCAGGTGTTACAGTTCAACTGAACTGAGTCAAGTAAAGCCCAGTCATTTGTATTTATAAAACAGATTGTGTCAAAGCAGCTTTACAGTATTAAACAGAAAAATCATGTGTTGAAGGAATCAAAACTGCATCGTTCTTCTCCGGCCAGACGAAACCAGCAGTTTAATTGCAGGCTGCTGCAAAGTCAGATTGTGCAGAAGACTGGTCTGGTTCCTGTGATCTTGTCCCGATGGCCGTCTAGGTGACGAGGTCTTTGGAGGGGATCTGTCTCTGGGGCTCATCTAGTTGTCCTGATCTCCGCTGACATTCAGGGCTGTCGAGGTCATCTCTAGGTGCTGATCCACTATCTGGACTGCATATGGACTGGATCCATGTGACAGCAGTGACCATCTGATCTGGATACAGTCTGGATCTGGTGGCTACGGTGACCTTTGAATAAGAATGAGACAGTCTAATATTAGCGTAGATGGCACAGAGAACAATAAAGCACATTTTAACTGTAGTACACACTCTAAACTTTTACACATATTACCTTAAGTCTTAGTGTTGAAAGTACACACACTATGTAGTTGCAGTGGAGTGGTCTGGTCACGTGCCAGTGTTTGGTGCCTTAGAAGAACTAACTGGGTTGCATCTGAAAACTTGCAATGATGAGAAAGCACCAATAAAACCTTTGGCCACATCCTGATGGAGAAAGAAAAGTACAATTTATCTCAAAAAATGAAATGATGCCTTTTAAATAATTTAAAATGTACTATCAGTTAACTAAATTTGTGATGAAACGGAAGTTGCAACCATTTTCTTTGGCACACAATCCATCGCACAACACAGGGAGCATTGATGTTTACTGTTCATTAGTTGCAAGGATTTGTAACAGAACATGCACATTTCATATTATAAGTCAACCTTAAACAACATAAAAATAATAATCAAAATATAACGATCCTGCCTGTTGTTGATAAATACCAGTGATGACATGTTACAAATTGACTGATCAGTTGTCCCAATGTTTACTAGGCCATGGTCTCTTTACCAGTGCAGGGACTCGTGTGCACGATCTAGTGATTCACTAGGGAACTGACTGAGATGTACCCTGCTTTGATAACGGCTTGTGAAAGGATTCAGTTGTTTATTCTCGTTTGGAACGACGAATTCCCCTTTATTCACAAAAACAGAAACGCCTTTTGGAATTAGCCCCGTTTGAAAAAGTGGGATTTCAGCATCAGTGGATTTAGAGATTTATCACTGTAAAAAGTGATAAGTTGACTTAACTTAAAAAAATAAGTTAAGTGAAAAAAAAAAAATATTATTTACTTAATTTTAAGGCAACGGGTTTCCTCAATTTTTTTAAGTTGTCAACTTATCACTTTTTACAGCTGACACAAAAATATCATACAACACGCCAAAATTCAACCAAAAATTAATTCTAGTAAAACAGCTTTTGACATTAAGTGTTTTATGTATTATTCACGAGTTCACACTTGCATATAATAAACTGAGTAAAGGTTATGCGTATTTGGCGTGCTGTCCAGGGAGAGGGCTCCGAGCTCGGTACTTACCCCCGAGCCCAGGGTACTCCCCCTGTACGGGGAGAGGGGTCCGAGTTCTGCATTTAGCCCGGACCCAGAGCGTTCCCCCCAAAGATGCAATAAGCATGGGACAGCAGCCAAAGAGGCGTGTTGATACCCCCCAAAATCGGCAGAGCTTCATGTTGGTGAGGTGCTGGACGTCGCTTGGAGTAACGGCACTGCTGTGGCCTTTAGAGAAGAGAGTTTAGCTACTGCGTGAGCGGGCACTGCTGCGACATCTGAGAAGAGAATGTGGCTTCTATTGAGACGGGCACTGCTACGGCATCTGAAAAGAGAATGTGGCTTCTGCGGAAGCGGGCACTGCTGCGGCATCTGAAAAGAGAATGTGGCTTCTGCGGAAGCGGGCACTGCTGCAGCAGAGGAAAGTAGAGATACAGGCTCCTGCGGGAGCGGGCACTGCTGTGGCAGTGGGCAGTAGAGATACAGGCTCCTGCGGGAGCAGGCACTGCTGCGGCAGTGAGAAGTAGAGATGAGAGGGAAGTAGGGATAGAGGGACCTGCGGGAGTGAGAACTTCTGTGGAATCTGAAAAGAGAATGTGGCTTCTATTGAGACGGGCACTGCTACGGCATCTGAAAGAGAATGTGACTTCTGCGTAAGCGGGCACTGCTGCGGCAGTATGAAATGAGCAGGGCACTGCTATGGCCTCTGAAAAGAGAAGGAGGCTTCTGAGGAAGCGGTCAGTGCTACGGTATCTGAAAAGAGAAGGAGGCTTCTGTGGAAGCGCTCCCTGCTACGGCATCTGAAAAGAGAAGGCGGCTTCTGAGGGAGCAATCACTGCTGCGGCATTAGGGAAATGCAGATGCAAGCTCCTGCGGGAGCAGTTACTGCTACGGTACCTGAAAAGAGAAGGAGGCTTCTGCGGAAGCGTGCTCTGCTACGGCATTAGGGAAATGCAGATGCAAGCTCCTGCGGGAGCAGTTACTGCTACGGTACCTGAAAAGAGAAGGAGGCTTCTGTGGAAGTGGTCACTGCTACGGTATCTGAAAAGAGAAGGAGGCTTCTGTGGGAGCAGTCACTGCTGCGGCAGTGGGTAAATACGGATAGGGCTCCAGCGAGAGCAATCACTGCTACGGCATCTGAAAAGAGAAGGAGGCTTCTGCGGAAGCGTGCTCTGCTACGGCATTAGGGAAATGCAGATGCAAGCTCCTGCGGGAGCAGTTACTGCTACGGTACCTGAAAAGAGAAGGAGGCTTCTGTGGAAGCGGTCGCTGCTACGGTATCTGAAAAGAGAAGGAGGCTTCTGAGGAAGCGGTCACTGCTACGGTATCTGAAAAGAGAAGGCTTCTGTGGGAGCAGTCACTGCTGCGGCAGTGGGTAAATACAGATAGGGCTCCGGCGTGAGCAGACACTGCTGCGGCAGTGGAGAAATATAGAAAAGCTCCAGCGGGAGCAAATCACTGCTACGTCATCTGAAAAGAGAAGGAGGCTTCTGCGGAAGCGTGCTCTGCTACGGCAGTAGGGAAATACAGATGCAAGCTCCTGCAGGAGCAGTTACTGCTACGGTACCTGAAAAGAGGAGGCGGCTTCTGTGGAAATGGACACTACTGCGGGAGCCGTCACTGCTGAGGCATCTGGAAAGAGAAGGCTTCTGCGGAATCGAGCACTGCTGCGGCAGTGGAGAAAAATCAGATAAGTCTCCTGCGGGAGCGGGGTGTTGCTGGGATGGTTGGAGTGGAGATGAACCGCTATGGGTGGATTTGGTGGTGTTAGAGAGGATGGCTATGGCGGGTCCGAGGGTCGAGTGAACAGGGATGGACTGGCGTTGAAGGGGTCTGCTGATGAGGGTTCGGTGAGCTTCTTTGATATGGAGGGGTCTTCACCACTAGCGGAGGCAGCCTCACGCTAGCGTCTGCTATGGAAGCTGTAGGTCGCTGAAAAGGAAAAGGGGTTATTAGTGGTGGCAGGAAAAGACTAAGATGTGTGGGCCTGTGTTGCCAGCGGAGGCGGCCACACACTTGCTTCGGCTGCTGTAGCTCACTCATGGGAAGTGATGGGGTTTGAGACATCCTGAAGTGCCTGTGGTCTGTACCACTAGTGGAGGCAGCCTCACGCTAGCGTCTGCTATAGGAGCTGGAGGCAACTGAAAAGGAAAGGGGTTAGGAGTAAGAGGAGGACAAGACAAAAAGACATGTGAGGGCCTGAGTTGCAAGCAGAGACAGCTTTGCGCTTGCTTCAGCTGCTGTAGCTGCATGACACAGGGGTTTGTGGCATTCGGAGAGAAAAGCTGTAAAGCCGCGTTAGTACCTGCTACAGGATCTGGAGGCTGCTGAAAAGGAAAGAGGTTAGGGGAAGTAGAAGGAAAGTCTGAGATGGGCCTGCAAGCGAAGGCAGCCACATGCTTGCTTCTGCAGCTGTCAGCTACGGAAAAAGGGGGAGTGGTTTGTGACTTTGGCGGGACATGCTGAAATGTCCGGGTAGTCTGCAGCGTTGCCAATTACTCAGACTACCCTAGCAACTTGTTTTCAAAGCAACTAGCAACAAATGTAGCCATTTTAAAAATTTTATTTGGAACCTTTAAAAAGTGATAAAAATGGTAAAAGGCACACTTTTTCTTTTTTTTTTACATTGTGTTGGCTGGATTCGTTTTTTATTAGTTTAGTCAACATCAGCATAGCTAATTGTTGACTGGATTTGAAAATAACAGTTCATTCAATGTTTTTCAAATATATTTCTGTTTGACTTAATATAATAAGGGATGACCATATCAGCTAAGGCCAAGCAATAAAATTAGCTCAACTTAAATATTTTTGCCCTTCCAACATTTTGTTAATTGGATTTTTTACAGTGTATATAGTGTGCAGACACACAAAATGGGTCAGTGATTTAGTCTTTTAAATGTCTTTGGTCACAGCTCTCATACTTGCAGTATAAAAGCACAGAGATGCATCTGAGTCACATATCAGATTGCACTGGGTGTTTTCCTCCCTGTATTTGATTGTAAGTATAAGTGACTGCTGCAAACCTGAAATCAGGAAGACTAAAGAACACAATGATCCCTCACAACAGCTGTAAATCAAAAACCATAATCAACACTGCCGAGTGCAAACGGACAGCAGCGCTCTGTCCCGCTGACCACAGCCCTGTCCCAAACAACCACAAGGAAGGACTTACTCACATCAAAGACATTCTTGCTCTGAAGGACGGGACTAAAGAAAAGTAGACTGGATCGTATTTGTGTGTTTGCAAAGTGGGACACAACTGCTCTGCAGACCAAAGGCGTTTACTCACGTACAGGATGGGCAGAAGGAGCAGATTACAGAGAGAAAAAGAGCTGGAGAGCAGAATGGGAATCATTGGTTCCGGTCTGGAAAAGCCCAGGAGAAAAAGGCTTAAGCTCAGAGCAGGGGGTCAAGGTTTGGCTGGTTAGCTGCAGAAGTTAGCCTCTGCTGGCAGATGCTGTAACTACATCACTATGTCGGTAAAAACCACATTTTCGCAAAAACAATGTTTGTTCTTTGATAACCATTACTTATTCATTCAAAAAATATATATTGTTTCATAAGTGCCAGATTTTTTTCTTTTTCTATTTTTTATACAAATTGTACAAAACAAGCCATATGTGACCCTGCACCACAAAACCAGTCTTTAGTCGCTGGGGTATATTTGTAGCAATAGCCAAAAATACATTGTATGGGTCAAAATGATTGATTTTTCTTTTATGCCAAAAATCAATAGGACATTAAGTAAAGATCATGTTCTATGAAAATATTTTGTAAATTTCCTATTGTAAATATATCAAAATAAAATTTTTGATTAGTAATATGCATTGCTAAGAACTTAATTTGGACAACTTTAAAGGTGATTTTCTCAATATTTTGATTTTTTTTTTTTTTTTGCACCCTCAGTTTCCAGATTCTCAAATAGTTGTATCTTGAACAAATATTGTCCTATCATAACAAAGCTTTCAGATGATGTATAAATCTCAATTTTGAAAAATGTACCCTTATGACTGGTTTTGTGGTCCAGGGTCACATACATAGATACAGGTGCATCTCAGTAAATTAGAATGTCGTGAAAAAGTTAATTTTTTCTTGTAAGTTATTTCAAAAAGTGAAACTTTCATATATTTTAGATTCATTGCATGTAAAGTAAAACATTTCAAAAGTTTTTTTTTTGTTTTCATTTTGATGATTAGAGCTTACAGCTCATGAAAGTCAAAAATCAGTATCTCAAAATATTAGAATATTTACATTTGAGTTTCAATAAATGACCATCCCTACAGTATAAATTCCGGGTATCTCTTGTTCTTTGAAACCACAATAATGGAGAAGACTGCTGGCTTGGCAATGATCCAGAAGACGAACATTGACGCCCTCCACAAAGAGGGTAAGTCACAGAGGGTCATCACTGAAAGGTGTGGCTGTTTACAGAGTGCTGTATCAAAGCATATTAAATGCAAAGTTGACTGGAAGGAATAATTTGGGTAGGAAAAGGTGCACAAGCAACAGGGATGACCACAAGCTTAAGAATACTGTCAAGCAAAGCTGATTCAAACACTTGTGAGAGCTTCACAAGGAGTGAACTGAAGCTTGAGTCAGAGCATCAAGAGTCACCACGCTCAGACGTCTTCGGGAAAAGGGCTACCAAGCCACTTCTGAAGCAGAGACAACGTCAGAAGCATCTTACCTGGGCTGTGGAGAAAAAGAACTGGACTGTTGCTCAGTGGTCCAAAGTCCTCTTTTCAGATGAAAGTATATTTTGCATTTCATTTGGAAATCAAGGTCCCAGAGTCTGGAGGAAGAGTGGAGAGGCACAGAATCCGTGTTGCTTGAAGTCCAGTGTGAAGTTTCCACAGTCTGTGATGATTTGGGCTGCCATGTCATCTGCTGGTGTTGGTCCACTGTGTTTTCTGAAGTCCATAGTCAACGCAGCCATCTACCAGGAAATTTTAGAGCCCTTCATGCTTCCTTCTGCCGACAAGCTTTATGGAGATGCTGATTTCATTTTCCAGCAGGACTTGGCACCTGCCCACACTGCCAAAGGTACCAAAAGCTGGTTCAATGTTGGTGTGCTTGATTGGCCAGCAAACTCACCAGACCTGAAGCCCATAGAGAATCTATGGGGTATTGTCAAGAGGAAGATGAGAGACACCAGACCCAACAATGCAGATGAGCTGAAGGCCGCTGTCAAAGAAACCTGGGCTTCCATACCACCTCAGCAGTGCCTCAAACTGATCACCTCCATGCCACGCCGAATTGAGGCAGTAATTAAAGCAAAAGGAGCCCCAGCCAAGTATTGAGTACATATACAGTAAATGAACAGACTTTCCAGAAGGCCAACAATTCACCAAAAAATTTTTTATTGGTCTTATGAAGTATTATAATTTGTTGAGATAGTGAATCGGTGGGTTTTTGTTAAATGTGAGCCTAAATCATCACAATTAAAAGAACCAAAGACTTAAACTACTTCAGTCTGTGTGCATTGAATTTATTTAATACACGAGTTTCATAATTTGAGTTAAATTACTGAAATAATTACTGAAATAATACACTGCTCCGGGTGTGTGTGTGTGTGTGTGTGTGTGTGTGTGTTTTCACTGCTCCTATATATATATATATATATATATAGTTGTGGTCAAAATTTTTACGTACACTTTGCATTGTCTGCAAAATGTTGATTATTTTACCAAAATAAGAGGGATCATACAAATTGCGTGTTATCTGTTATCAGTTATCAGTGCCATCAGTCCACAAGAGAAAATAATAGCTGAATTTCTAAAAATGACCACGTTCAAAAGTTTACATATACGCTTGATTCTTAACACTGCATTGTTATCTGGATGATCCACAGATGTTTTTGTTTTGTTTTGTTTTTGTTTCATTATGTTTTGTGATAGTTGTTCATGAGTCCCTTGCTTGTCCTGAACAGTTAAACTGCCTGCTCTTCTTCAGAAAAATCCTTCAGGTCCCACAAATTATTTCATTTTCAAGCATCTTTTGTGTATTTGAAACCTTTCCAACAATGACTGTATGATTTTGAGATCCATCTGTTCACACTGAGGACAACTGAGGGACTCATATTCAGTTATTACAAAAGGTTCAAATGCTCACTGATGCTCCAGAGGGGAAAACAATGCATTAAGAGCTGTGGGGTGAAAATTTTTGAACAGAATGAAGTAGTGTACTTTTTTCTTTTTTTTTTCTAAAAAAATATCATTGTTTTTTTTTTTTATTTAGTACTGCCCTTCAGAAGCTTCCCAGAAGACAAAATATGTTCAAATTGTCCTGATCTTCAAATTCAAAGTTTTCACCTCCAGGCTCTCAAAGGAATAGTTCACCCAAACATGTCATAATTTACTCCCCCTCTTGTCATTCTAAACCTGTATGAGTTTCTTTCTTATGTTGAACATAAAAAAAATAATAATAAAATTATATATATATACACAGGTGCATCTCGGTAAATTAGAATGTCGTGGAAAAGTTAATTTATTTCAGTAATTCAACTCAAATTGTGAAACTCGTGTATTAAATCAATTTAGTGCACACAGACTGAAGTAGTTTAAGTCTTTGGTTCTTTTAATTGTGATGATTTTGGCTTACATTTAACAAAAACCCACCAATTCACTATCTCTACAAATTAGAATATGGTGACATGCCAATCAGCTAATCAACTCAAAACACCTGCAAAGGTTTCCTGATCCTTCAAAATGGTCTCTCAGTTTGGTTCACTAGGCTACACAATCATGGGGAAGACTGCTGATCTGACAGTTGTCCAGAAGACAATCATTGACACCCTTCACAAGGAGGGTAAGCCACAAACATTCACTGCCAAAGAAGCTGGCTGTTCACAGAGTGCTGTATCCGAGCATGTTAAAAGAAAGTTGAGTGGAAGGAAAAAGTGTGGAAGAAAAAGATGCACAACCAACCGAGAGAACCGCAGCCTTTTGAGGATTGTCAAGCAAAATCGATTCAAGAATTTGGGTGAACTTCACAAGGAATGGACTGAGGCTGGGGTCAAGGCATCAAGAGCCACCACACACAGACGTGTTGAGGAATTTGGCTACAGTTGTCGTATTCCTCTTGTTAAGCCACTCCTGAACCACAGACAACATCAGAGGCGTCTTACCTGGGCTAAGGAGAAGAAGAACTGGACTGTTGCGCAGTGGTTCAAAGTCCTCTTTTCAGATGAGAGCAAGTTTTGTATTTCATTTGGAAACCAAGGTCCTAGAGTCTGGAGGAAGGGTGGAGAAGCTCATAGCCCAAGTTGCTTGAAGTCCAGTGTTAAGTTTCTACAGTCAGTGATGATTTGGGGTGCAATGTCATCTGCTGGTGTTGGTCCATTGTGTTTTTTGAAATCCAAAGTCACTGCACCCGTTTACCAAGAACGTTTGGAGCACTTCATGCTTCCTTCTGCTGACCAGCTTTTTAAAGATGTTGATTTCATTTTCTAGCAGGATTTGGCACCTGCCCACACTGCCAAAAGCACCAAAAGTTGGTTAAATGACCATGGTGTTGGTGTGCTTGACTGGCCAGCAAACTCACCAGACCTGAACCAAGCAAAAGGAGCCCCTACCAAGTATTGAGTACATATACAGTAAATGAACATACTTTCCAGAGGGCCAACAATTCACTAAAAATGTTTTTTTTTGTTATTGGTCTTATGAAGTATTCTAATTTGTTGAGATAGTGAATTGGTGGGTTTTTGTTAAATGTGAGCCAAAATCATCACAATTAAAAGAACAAAAGACTTAAACTACTTCAGTCTGTGTGCACTGAATTTATTTAATACACAAGTTTCACAATTTGAGTTGAATTACTAAAATAAACTTTTCCACGACATTCTAATTTATTGAGATGCACCTGTATATATGTGTGTGTGTGTAGTACACACATATATAGTACACTGTGGGCTAGTTATGCTAATTAAAGAAAAGGCTGTAAAAAATATAAAAATAAAAATCTAAAAAAAATATTTTGACCCATGCTCTAGGCTAAACTCACAGCTGTTCTGCATGGGACTGTGCACGTGTTCAGGACAAATAAGAGATGTTGTCTCACAGGGACCCAGATTTAAGTCTGACCTGGGTCACGTCCTGATCGGCCAGCCTCGCTTTCCTGTCTACAATCTACAGTCCTATAAAAATGGCTACACAATAAAAATAAATAAATAAATACTGGGCCAATTAACATCACTGTCAATCCATCTTTATTTTGTAAAGTTTACTTTTTCAAACTGAATTGTGTCAGAGCAGAACTCCGTCCAGACAAAACCATGAAAATGTAGAAGGATGAGTCAAAACCATTTGATTTACCGTCAATCTGTCCATGCTGTAGAGTGTGTTTGTGCTTCAAAGAATGATTGGTGCTCTGTTTTCATGCAGCCACGTGAGTTACTGAGTCATAGTAAAGTAATAAAGTAATCTATTACAGGTTTTGGACTTAACAGTTCAACATGGAGTCTCACCAAACTGAACTTCAGTGAAGGAAATTATTCTATCTGGATGTAACCTACTACAACAAATATACTATTAAACAACATATCAAATCAAATACAAACTGTAACTGAAAATACAGAGTGTGAACTCAAAGCCCTTCCTGTCAGGCTGGCCAGATGAATTACACGCTGAATAAAATGATATGTTGAGACCTGAAAACTCAAATCCAGCCAAAGTGGATGTTGTGCATGTGTGTACACTATTGTTCCGTATGATTTATTTTGAATTAAATGCATACTTTTATAAAAAATGTAATTAAACTGATCAAAAGTGACTGCAAATACATTTAGAATGTTACAAAAATATTCTATTTTAAATAAATGCTGTTGTTTTGAACTAGTTATTCATCAAAGAATCCTAAAAATAAAACTGTATCACAGTGTCCACAAAAATATTAAGCACCACACTGATATTGTTTTTAACATTGGTAATAATAATGTTTTTTGAGCAGCAAATCAACATATTAGAATGTTCTGAAGGATCACGTGACACTGAAGACTGGAGTAATGATGTTGAAAATGCAGCTTTGCATCACAGGAATAAAATACATTTTAAAATATATTCACATAGAAAAAAGTTATTTTAAATTGTAATAATATTTTATAATATTAATCTTATTACCGTATTTCTTTTTACCGTATTTCAAAAATGTTTAAAAATAAAAGACGCCAAACTTTTTAAGTGTAGCATTTATTAAACATCTAACCCTGTGATAGTGTCTGAAGATAATCAATGTTTTACTCCTAAATAAAGCCACAGAGAGACATTTTGAGGGTGCATGTGGAAAACAATGCTAAAGCCATATTTCCATCTGTGTTTCATATATATACTTGCATGCACAAACACAAAAAAAGTCTGGCGTCAAAGTATTTGTGCTTTCATGTTTCACAATATTTTATTCAGTGTGTAATTAAACTGGCCAGTCTAGCAAAAAGTGTTCATGCCCTGTGTTTGCATTTGCAGTAAGTGAATTATGTAAACGCAGAATCAAATCATGTTCAGCTCATTGCTGAAACCATGAATATGATGTGATACGATATTTGGAAGGATGTGTGTTTTAAGTTAGATGATGCTCAGTTTGTTGGGACACCACATTGAAAAGACAAATCCAGATTCCTCTCATAAAATATGACTCACTAACTTATATATGTATATGTACCGACCAGCAATTGTTATTAAACTGCTGATTGTCTCTCTAACTACAGCAAAGAGACAGAATGGTGTCAAAATCCACAGAGTCAAGCAACGTACCTGTTTCTGTGATTTCCTAGTGCTGCACATCAGACAATCTGTTGATACACACAGGAGATAATCATTATATTAGTAACTAGTTACTAAAAAATACTGACAAGCATATTTAGTCTCAGTGTGTAAAGCAAAATAAAGACCTACGAGAGATGGAAAAGTGCTTCACCATCATAACTTAATGCTTCATGATTGGTAGTTTTACAGATACATCAGATGTTGATATTACAATCATATCATTTTGACTGGTGATTACTGTACTTCCCATGCAAATAATTATCCATTTACACAATTAACAACTCGTCACTTCAAGTTCAATACATTAAATTTACACGTCTTGAACTTTAGACTGTAATTTAGAGTCCAATTCAACTTTTGGGTGACTTTGTGACAGGCCTATAATCTTTGTGTCAAATAAACATTATATTTACAGTAATATTCTGCTACGGGTTTGTGTGCCGCTCCACATCTCTGCATCAGAAGAATCTCCTTCTTTAAGTGTGTGTATAATTCAGCTCAAATGACAGTCCATTTTCAGCATCTAGACCAAACAGTCCTCATAAAATGAGTTTTGCTGTTTTATTTCCAGTTCAGTGTCGGAATATTGAGGCCATAGATATTGTTTAGCATGGCTTTTTACTCTGTGGCTGTAAGAAATATGATTTTTTTTTTTTTTTCTTCCGTTCAGCTGTTTTGGCTGAAGCGCTGCTTGCACAGGCTTTGACTTTGTGGAAAATGTGCTACAAATCACAAAAAGGGCAGAAACATTTAATTCCAGGAGCTTCTATATAACTATAAACAGTGTAAGGAATGGAATAATTAGGAAGCATTTTAATGAATATGTCATTAGTCTTTATGCTTACCGTGTTTGTTGTATGACAGAAAGTAACGAGCAATTAACAGCTACTCATTAATTTTCTTAAATGCTGCTCGGTTAATATATCCAGATTAATTTAAGCGAGTTTATAAACAAATTTGTGAGTGATTCAATTTGACATAAACATCCACTGCCATAATGGATTTGCTGGCTTGTGTCATAAAGACAAATCATCTCAGAACACTTTATCTTTGCAATGCACAGACACATTTTCTCATGCCATTTGACAGTCAAGAGTTCTTTTTTTTTTTTCTTCTTCTTCCTTTCTTTGCTTGTTACCATGGCAATAAAAACCCTCCCACCTTGCCCCATCATTAGAAGCACCTGTTGGCATTACCATGGCGATGAGCGGGCGCTAATGTGATCCGCACCGACGTGGACATTGACCCTGGATGTGAGGGGAGCTATGGGCGAGTGCACAGGGTTACTGGCGCATGGCTTTGTGAGGCTTCCCTGTAACCTGCGCTCAGTGCCGCTGGCAACGCTACAACGCCACTGCTTTGGGGCGTGTCAAATTTAGGGCAGAGCACGCCTCTTAAAACAATGTTTACACCCATGTTTGCGTTTCATCTTCCTCTTTTCACAGCGATTGGTTGTCGCCCGGCGTTTTTCGCTCAACATTTGCATAAAGTCGAGGAATGCCCAACATTTTTGACGCTCTCAACGCTTTCTCCGCGCCGCTTTCAATCCCATAATATACCGCGCGAGCGTTTACGCTCAACTTCCATTGCTCACCGCTAATGAGACATAAATCAGAGTAACCTAACCTAACCTAACCCAGCCTAACCTGCCAACTGAGGGCTGAACGAAAAGTGATAGCCTAATAATAAAAATGATAGAAAAATCAAATATCTAGCTTTGCTGTGTTTGTTTTTAGGGCTTAAAATTTTAAAACAAATACTATTGTATAAAAAAAATTCTAAAATAAACACTTATATTATATATATATTATATAAGGATTTGTTTTATTATATTTATTATTATTACTACATAAAAAAAAAAACATTAAACAAAATTAGAAATGTCCCTGTTGTAATATTTCATCATAGAATAAAAAATGATAACGAAACAACAGAAATTTTGTGAAACTGTACTATGTAAAATTAAAACAAAATAAAAATATAAGTATAATTATAATAATTTTAGTTTACAAAGCAACTGTAAAATTACATTACTAATATTTCTTATAACTGTGGTTACAATTATTCATGAGATTGTACAATGCATAATAAGCATTAATGAATTAATGCATAATCTATCTATCTATCTATCTATGACTGTTTTAGACTTTACGTGTTTATAAAATATACTTTTACCAGTATGTTTACCACACTTTTTCTTTCTGTTTTCAGCTGAGGAAGTGTTTGAACTTCTAAACTGGTACTAACCAAAAAACCTCAGTGGACATATTGAGTCCCAGCAGGCTTTGAGGTTTGCAGGTGGAAGTATCAGTACTCCTCATTAAGCCTTTGAGGATACAGACTGTATGCCTAAAGGCACTAAAGAGCAGAGGAGGATTGTGGGAGTTGTCGGGGGTCATTTGTGTAGAAGTAAGAAAACGCACCATTCCAGTTTCTCTGGCCACCTCAGGTTGTGTCTCCATGCAGCAAATTCTGCTAAAAGAGAAACACACCAAAATTACTTGGCAGCTAGTTTGTTTGTGTAAAACTAAGGCAGTTTTTTGAACTTCAGGCTGGTTTCAGGTTGGGTTCATGATGGTTTGGTCACTTCTTAGCTTGCCAAACCTGCTGAACAACCATGCAGGAAGACCAACTACGACCAGCAGACCACTTTAGGCTATTTTTTAGGTGGTCTTTTCTGTCTGTGAGTGGATGTTGCATCACTCTCTTTCAATCATCTGAACTCAATGAACCATTGTTTTTGCTTTTTGTAACACAGTACACACAAGAGAAACTCACCAAATTTTCCAAAAGAGACCCTTCAGCCATGACAGTACACAAGGCTTGAGTAGCAGGAAACTTTCCCAACAAAATATTAGTCTCTGGGCGAAGGATGCTGGCAGGTCTGATTGGCTCCAGTTTTACCCTGGAAGTCCGCTAGCCGTTGGAGTACATTATGGGAAAAAGGACACACCATCTGAGAGCTTGAGAGAAATGCACCCGGTTTCTTCCAGAGCTTTTACACACAATGCAGAATTAATTTTACTGTTCGATCTGGCTCCACAAAACTCAGTTTGAGAGCGTCTACCACATACACAAAACATTATGTCCAGAACAGAACAATAAATTTATTACAAGCAACCATAAACAGATTTTACAAGGTTCCCTTTACATAAAGCTCTTTTCAGCTCTGTTTTTACCATGCAGGGCACCATTACATTAGGATTTTTATTTTTTTTCTGCATCAAGATAAAAAAAGGTCAACATAACTGATGGCAAAAAGGCACTGCTTCCCTTTTTTAATGCACCATTTTTTTTAATGCATGATGCAACGTAGTAGTAAGCTTAAGAAAAGACAAGATTATCAGTGAATAATACCATCATTTTTTCCATTAAAGTTTTTATAATTTTTTTTAAATTGCATCTATGGTTCTCCCACCCCCTCCTACTCAGACTCAATTCTCACACAGGGTTGCAAGATGCAAGGAACGAGCACAACCAACAGTCTTAGGCAACAAGCCTTGATTAGCTGATTTATTCGCATTTTAATATTCATCTAACCAAAGAGCTTTTTAAATGGATGCCAAGGCTTTTTAGGTCAGGTAGAATCTGCAATCTCAGACCCAATTCGTTCACTGGCTTGGCTGTAATATGCTGTGTTTGCGCCAACTGGCAACCCGGGGTGTCAAAATAGGCCTACTATTGGGTAAACTGGCAGTGGACACGGAATCACACAGACCAAAACAAAAACAGACATTCCGACACAGAACACACGTTTCAAAGTAGAATAACATTGTTTTTCACAGAAACAAGTTTGCAAACTCAGCAGGTTTCCTAAATATATCTGCAAACATATGATATTTTTAATGCTTTAGTATTACAAACAAAACCTTTAATTTCAGTATCAGTTGCATGATGATATTACTGCTGGTTGTTTAACATTTTTATCATAAAACAGTCGTCAAATATCAAATATTTAGCTACCGTTAAACAACTGAAGCGTTGCACTGGAATAGGGGTTATGCGCAACACACTTCCGTATTCTGCTAACCAGGTCTCGTTGCTTCCGGCTCACGCGTTTTGCAAATGCCCGGTTAAATATGAAGCTGTTTTACTCAAGATGCCTTCAAAGGAGAATCTTAAGATAATCATTACCAATGTCCATCACATATGTGGATTGATATATAAAAGTTTTTTATTTTCATTCTTTTCAGTAACATTTATATATAAAAGTCGAATAAAACGTCAACAATAAAAACAGCTAGCTGATTTAACTGATTACCTGAAAAGTCCATTGATATCGCCATTATTTAATACTGCTATTAATACCTTCTCCGACAAGCCGAAGCGATGAGACCTGTTTTCCGGTTTGGTCAGGTGACGTTCGACATATACCCAATTCACAGTCGGTTTCTGTGAACCGCAAAGCCCCGCCTTTTTTTATTTGATTGGCCATCGCAATCATTTTGACTTTGATGATTGCGGTTAATCTGGTTAGACCCTGACTGAAAAAAAAAAAAAATACGATTAAGTACGTCGTGGCAAATCCTAGAGGAACAACTGACCAAGCGCATTATTTTTTATAAGATTGTTTGCTTATTTTGACAGAGGTGGATTCACGGAAGGATCAGGGGGCCGCGGTATGATTTACCGGTTCATACAGTGTCGGAACGGACGGTTCAGACGGTTTGTTCCATAACAACATGAGTCCGACTCTCCCTCAGGATGCATTAGACTGATTATCCAGACGTTTGATAAACTGGCCCATGATCGAAAGATAACTCAATACACGCTGGATGGCAGTGCTTATTCCATGCTGGATCACTTTACACAAAACAAAAAGGTCATTACGCCTCTTCTAGATTATGCAGCCTCGCCTGTCGACATGGCAACGACCTTTACAGCCAGGTCTTATTTTCATGAATACAATAATTAGTTTCTGAGAATGAGTTACGAAGATGAGGGCAAAGTTGGGCTGACTGCCAGGCAACATGTGACCGCCACAGACTGGAATACATACTGGGAAGAACAACATATTCAGAGCAAAATAAAATAATAGAGAGAAAGAGACGCTTAAATTCAATGAGAAGGATTATGTTAAAATGAATTAGACATTAATTGTTACTTTCTTAGTGTATTAGATTATTTTATATTGCATTATCTTTTTTGTTTGTTTGATAATGCTACTTTTTTTACTGCATTTGTAGCCTATTATTTTATTTTATTTTTGAATTTAATTTATTTTCTTATTTTAGTTTACTCTATTTGCACGTTGTTATTTAATTTGATGTGTTATTTAATTTATTTGAACTTATTTAACTTCTTCTGTTCCATTCCTTATATTCAAAGGTATTTTTTTTTTTTTTTTTTTTACTGCATTTAGATTTTTTTCCTATTTTAACATATTTATGATACTTTTAACGATTACTTTCTTAGTGAATTAAGTAGCCTAATATTAGTGAACAAAGAAAATGATACAAAATAATATAATGCATATAATTTACTACATTTGTATTGTTATTTTGTTTAACATTTTACTTTATTTTGTCATTTTACTTTACCCATTTACACCATTGTTGTTTTACTTTTTTTTTCATTTATTTTTTTACTTATTTCTGTTTCATTTCTTATGGTAAAATTGTTTGTTTTTAATAAATGTATTTTTAATATTGCTGAACTTGATGGCTGCATTTGGACTATTGCTTATTTTAATATATGATTATTTTTTATTATTTAAACATTGGTTGGGTCACAACAGCAAACAACCATCCTCCCCCAACCCCAAAAGTCTTTAATAAAGTCTTTATTTATAGCTATGCTAACTAACATACTCATATATCATAAAGAGTTTTATGTTGGCATATTCATTAGACACTAATTACATAATTTTGATTATGTAAAACCAACAACAATACAGCAGCAGTTTTAAAGATGTTTGATTGCTCAAACTAGAATATAGCAAAATATAACTTAATTAATTTGTGTTTCCTGCTAGCAAAATTTCCCATACATAAACAAAAATCTGGCTCTAAACCTCTCTTTTCTTTATTCAGAGTTGATATGGAAACTATCCAAAGATCTGTTAATTCTTAAGTAATCAAAACTGCATCTCATACATCCAACATACATCCCCTGTGTCCTCTTAAGGTGTAAATTTATTTTACTATAATAAAATCATGGTTAATTTCCTTAAATTGTGCCTGTGTATACTTTCTTTTTTATTTATTTAGTTTTTATAACTATGCCCTGTCTTAACAGTTTGATGTTTCGTACTGTTTAATAAAAAAGAAAGAAACCAGAAAAAAAGATTCGCGATATGCCCTGCGAAGTCTCGATCTAGCATGAAAGCATGAAGCATTAAGCATTTTTTCATGAAGCATGAAAAATTATTCACAAACCATCATTTCAGATCGGGACTTCGGGAACACAAATCTTACAATTTACGAAATTATTCGCAAACCCGCTCGATCCGAAGTTCCGATATCAATCGAAAGATTCACAAACCCATTCTGAAGTTCTGATCTAAATCAAATGATTCACAACACATGCTCAAAAGTTTCGATCTGAATCAAAAGATTCACCATACGTGCTCCAAAGTTCCGATCTAAATCAAATGATCAGCGTTCCGAAGTCTTGATCTGAATTCCCATACTATCATTTCAGATCGGATATGCCATACGCGATCCGATTTGAGTGTTTTGAAACAGTAAATCATTTGACTCGTTCAGTTGAATCAGTTTGTCTGTTTTTCCACTTTTTGCCTTCATGTTTATGTGACACCGGCGGGTAGTAGGCTATTGGCTTAGCTTGCTAGTTTTATGAAATTAACTGAAATAAGCGAAAAAGTATGATGTTTACAAATAAAATATCCATATTTCCATTCCGAAGATGTCGCCATTCCAATGTTGAAACATTCAATGCAAATCTACAAACATAATCAGGTAAGGTAACCAGTTTGCTGTTGTGACACTCCATTAACATGACGAGCTGCACCTCAGAATACATGTTAGATAGAATCATTGTGCATTGTGATAGAGTTTGTAGCTCAATTCACTATATTCCAAATAGCTTGACCTTTGCAGTTCAATTGAGATGATCTTCACTGCAGAACACAAGATCCAGGGGGTGAGGTTGGATCCAGATCCAACTCCTCCCACCTTACATACACCTAAACCTACTTGTCTCCACCCCCTGATCCCTAAACCCACCCATCTCCACCCCCTAGATGTGGATCCAACCCCGCCCCCTGGATCTTTGTTCTGCAGCTAGGGGCTACTGGTTCAGTTGGTGAAAGTTCAAATCAGCTGAAAGCATTCGGTCATCTCATACCACTGAAGTGAATGTTAAATTTATCAGTATTGTAATACATATTTGAGAAATTATTGTTGTATCTGATTGTATTAGTGATAATCAATGTAAAAAGTGCAAATGGGAGAAGCAGATGAGCACAAAACAGTCCATTTATGATGTTACCAGAGATTTCTATTTCAAATAAATGCGGTACTATTGAACTTTCTGTTCATCAAAGAATTCTGAAAATAAATGTTTCACGGTTTCCACAAAAATATTAAGCAATATTAAACTGTTTTCAGCCTTTATAAAAGAAGACGACTCGGGTAATGATGCTGAAAATCCAGCAATGCATTACTAAGTTACATTTTGAAATATAAATAGAAACCAGTTATTTCAAGCTGTAATAATATTTCACTATATTGGTGTTTTTACTGTATTTTTGATCAAATAAATGCAGCATTGGTAAATGACAAAAACATTTAAAAATGTTAAACATTTAAAAAAACATCCTCTCTTTCTCTCTCTCTCTCTCTCTCTCTCAGATTCATTCAGTAAAGTCAATGAAGCTGTTTCTCACTTTATGTCTGTGTTGAGATTTCTAGGACATAAATTCAACATCTGTACTTTTTGAGTCATTTGGAACTATTGCTCACTTACATTGGGATAGAAATGCATTCTGAGTCATAAATTCATGAATGAAGACTGCATGCGTGTTTATTCATGTACAGCAGTGGAAACAAACATCATGTTGCAAATGACATGATGTAAATATGCAAAAATACAGTAGCATTTTGAAGTCTTTTGAGAATTTAAAATAATTGTTTTCATGTTTGAATATATTTCATATGTAGTTTATTCCTGTGATTGCAAAGCTGAATTCTTTAGCAGCCATTACTCCAAAAAAATAATGTTCAGATGTTTGTATCCACGTGCATACAAAATCACACACCTGCAAGTTATTTTGCAGTGACTATTACGTGCGAGAAGTTCATATTTTGTAGCTTCATCCAGACACACACACATATGTCCAGACAATAAAGCGGGTATAGAGTCTTTCCTGAATGTGAGTTGAGGTCCGTTTGTCTGCTGTCTGGTTTTCATTCATAAACTGATTTCATTTTGTGTCGCTAAGGGCTTTTCCTTCTCCATTTTATAAAGCTTAACTGAGATCATCCAAACAAACCAAAGGATTCTTCTCACATTTCAGCTCATGGGAGTCTAATGTGTCTCTGTTGTTTTAAAGTGAGATGAAAAAGAGAGAAGGGCTGTTTTGATTATGAGCAGAGGTGATGAGTCTTCTGAAAGCAATGTTGATTTGTTTAGTATGTGCACTCCATTAAATAGAAGCTGTTCTGTTTGTATCCTGCTCCAGAATCAAACGCTCAAGGGCTGTGGGTCACAACTGACACATAGAAATGGAAAGAACCCCTGGATGGCACAAGGGAGGAAAAGGAACACGGAGTGAGCGATAATATGAGTTTCATTGTGATAGAGAACAGTCTGGTGATGTAGCGCATTAAACACTGGCTGTGTTTCAAGTCAACCCAAAAACGTGTACATATGTTAAAATACTTCCTTAAATTACAAGACAACCAAGTTTATGTATGCACACACACTTTAACTTGGTTGTGTTGTACTTTTAAGGAAGTATTTATAAAAAAAAAATAGAATCTGTGTCTTTATTGTAACTATTAAACATTGATTTTGTAATAAATTGATTTCAATAAAAAAAAAATAAACAAAAAAAAAAAATAAATAAAAGCACATAACAAAATTACAAATAAATAAAATAAAATTAGAATAATAAAAAAATCTATATATAAAAAAATCAGAATATTAATAAATTCTGTAATATTTAAATAAAACGCTCTGGTAAAGTTCAGACATTTAACCTATTAATTAGGCCTTGTTTTTTGGGGGTTTTTTTGTTTTTTTTTACACATTGGCAAGATAATCATAATAAATAGTGCATAGTAACACTTCCTCCAGTAAAAAAAAAGTCCATCCTTTTGTGTCCTCTGACATCAAAATCCACCGACATATATATTTTTTTAAACGGTTTTGTACTGTTTTTGTTTGTTAACGGTACTTGACCTGTGCATGATCTCCTGATTCAGAAGAGACACCGTTTTCACTGGAGAAATCATATGAACTTCAAAATGTCTTAATGGATTTATTTCTTATTTTTAAAAACATACAGCTTTTCAATTCACAATACATTAATTGATGGACTGGAGTCATGTGGATTACTTGTGTAATATGTTGATGTTTTTATCAGCTGTTTGAACTTTTTCTGACGGCACCCATTCACTGGTGAGCAAGTGATGCAATGCAAAATTTCTCCAAATCTATTCCCATGAAGAAACAAACTCATCTACATCTTGGATGACTTAAGGGTGAGCAATTTTCATTTCTGGGTGAACAATTTTCTTTAAATTTTATTAAATATACAGTATGGATACATGAAAATGTACTATGTAATAGTAATGTCCCAGATGTGTGTGTGTGTGTGTGTGACTAAATCTGTGCAGTAAGGTTTGGATTGACTGTGTGTTGTGCCTACAAATGTGACGCAGCCATGTGTGCATGTGAAGTTTAACTCAATCAAGATGTGAATGGTTCTTATTCTCACACTGTTAGGAAAGCACAGCACACTGAGAGACGCTCACACGTGACAGCATGTATCACTGGTTGTCTCATGCTTTTACCTGGGTAAGAGTGAAACTGAGTGTCTCGAAAGAGAGACATTTCACATGAACATGAAGCTTTGATAAAAAGGTACTTGCCTAATTATGATAGTTTATACTGTGCATCGTGTATTTTTAACCAATGTACCTAGTTTAAAAGTTTGCAAGTGAATGTTAGTGTGAATGTATGCATGTGTGTTTATGTACAGAGCAGCGTTCTGATTGTACAAAGACATTGTGGCTTACAGCACATTGTTATTTCAGCTGGGACGAGAGCTTTTTTCCCCAGAGGTTTTTATCGGTTGTAAAAGCACATTAGTGTGAGTAAGAGAGTGAATGTGCTGAACATGGGTCAGAAGAAGGGTGCAACCGGTGTCGCACATATGCAGCAAAACCACTCGAGTCCTTAAATGAACTCAGAAAAGGACACACCCTCAGACACAGGCTGGGACATGTGGACGAGAGACAATCTATTTATCCAGTCTGTGTCTCTCTCGTTTTCTTTTCTCCTTTTTTCTTTCTATCCCTAAACTCAGTTTCTATTGCAGTTGCTTTATTAGCATGAGAAAAAAAAATTGCATTTGTGTTGCCAAAGAGTGTTTACAGCTTAGCTGTGTACAATGAGAAATGGTGAAAAATAAAATGAAAATAAATAGTTAAAAAAGCAGTAGTCCAAATGCAGCAAGCATGTACAGTTACATTAAAATGTAAATATATTGAAAAAGAATGAAACAGAAATAAACAGAGAAGGTAAAATAAAGTGAAATTACAAGTGTATAATTTGAAAACAAAGTGAAATAACAACAGTACAAATGCAAAAACCCAGTAATATAACAACAAACTAAATAATGCAAAATAAAATAACCTAATACGCTAAGAAAGTAATCATTAAAAGCAATCATAAGTATATTAAAATATGCAATAGTCCAAATGCATTACATATTATTATAATATTAAAAAATAAATCTATTAAAATTCAGCCAGAGAAATGTAACAAATTAAGTAAATGCATGTACAAATTAATGTGCACAAAGTACAAATGCAGTGAGCAAGTAATATTATCAAATATAAAATATACAAAATCAAATAAGCTAATGCACTAAGAAAGTAATCATTAAATCAAACCTACACCCTAACTTTACTGTCACATTTAATCAATTTAATGGATCCTTAATTGCAGATTAAAAGTATTAATTTCTTTCAAAGAGACCCCAAACGTCTGACCAATATTGTAATTAAAATGTACAAAAATATAAAAGTGAGAAAGCAAGAACTATATGGAAAAACTAAAGACAAATGTACTGTGCACGAAAGAAAGCAAACCTGTGGAGTGTTTTGTACAGTACAATGTTGTGTTGCACTGCTGTTGTTCAGTTGTCAGCGTGACACACAGGTGAGATGATGTGTGAGGTGAACCTGAACTCCTTCATCACCTCCTGCTGCTCCTGCTTCTCTCAAGCACGGCACATCTGCTCCTACAGCGCCACGGCCTGCTGTGAATGATCACAAACCAACCGCTGCTAACCGAACACCTGTGAGCTGCTAAAAACACAATCACAGAGCTGAGCCGTCATGCAATTAGCCCTCACCCTGCTGGCTCCTCACCTCAACGTCTGCACACACAGATTTTCATTTCACACCTCGCTCAGAAGACTAGGTTATAACTTTGCCTTTAAAGGGGGTCATGAATTGAGAAATCAAAATGATCTTGATCTATTTATAAATAAGAGGTCTTTGTGCTATTACAAAAAAAAAAAAAAAAAACATTCTGTAAGTTTCAGACCTCAAAACTTTCTTGTTAGTCTATAAACGGCTTATATTGAAGCCAATTTGCCAAAACGACAGCTTGTGGAATGTGCCACCTTATGACGTAATAGTGTGGCTAAATACCGCCTCTGCAGAAGATGATCAACGCCAGCTTCTATATCGCTGCCTGTTTAACCCCGCCCACCAATTCGCACAAACATATAGGGAAATGATGACAGACAATGCAGGTCTACGCAGAAATCAAAAATTAATTTTATTTGATTAACTTTATTTTTAACAAAGTTCCAGACTGCGTCACTAAGAACTTGGTCCAGTGTTCACTTCATTTTACCATGGATTCTTTTACAAACAAGGCACAATTCGATGCAGAATTTTCAAAAAGATTGAAACTGAAGGAAGATGCTGTGCCAACTATATTGGATTTGACAGTTATATAGCACCACACAAGTATAAGTACCTATTTTTATGAGGTTATCACTATTGCTTTGTCTGTTATTACAGATCATTTGATATGTACTGAGTATTAATGTGTTTTTAACCTAAATTACAGCAGTCCTCCATTAGCCAGTCATAGCAGTGAGAGTTTAATTCCGAGTCTACAATCCGTCACGCCGATTCAAACGGAGCGTTCTGATGAGGGGGGCCAAAACAGGACAGAATATAACCTATTTCTAAATCATGTTGTTGTTGTTTTTATTTAAAAAATCTTGATAACATCATAAGTGGACCTCAGAGAACAGTACAAAATAATAAAAAAGTTAGTTCATGGGCGCATTAAATTAAGATTAACACTGATACTGAGACTTTTGCTTAAAGTTTCGCTAGTGAGATCTAAAAGGACATATGCCCCTTTATTTGATTGGACAGTAAAAATAGGTTCATAAATTAAAAATAATAATCCAATAAACATGCAACATGATGAGGTCATGTGACTACCAGAAAAAAAAAAAAAAAAACTTATACTGTTGCATAATGCACAGTATTTACCAGTTCATTTTGTTTTTGATGTTTTCATACAATAATGATTCAAGTGTCTGCATGAAAACATATATTTTGATGTTTGATTCATGTTCATTCTATGAAATTGTTTTCTAGGGTTTGTTGCCACCTTGTGTCTGCATTGTGTTCTCGCAGTGGGACAAAATATTCTCAGCAACAGGTTATCCCTCAGTCTGTATCGATTTGGAGATTTAATTGAGAGGGCCTATCAGTGGAAAAACCATCATTACATTACATTACATTACATTACACAATATAACTTTAATGAAAATCATTGTATGCCAATGTGTGATGTATACAATGTGATGTAGACCATAATATATTACTGTAATGTAAATTTAAAAATATATATTATATATGAAGTATTAAAAATGGAAACAATTACATTTATAAAAATTGAATACAGAATAATATTCCTGTCAGAGAAAAAAATATCATTGCATTAAATTATAACAATAAAATGACTGCATGCCTATTTAAAATATGATGCAGAACTAAATAATATAATATTATGTGTTATCATATTATTATTAGATATGACAATATTAAATATAAAAATTTGTTATACAGAGTACAAAATAATATAACATAAGGATTAAATCTAGATAAAATGTGTATTTTTCTAAAACATTGCACTACAATGATGTTGAAAATATGTATTCAAAATAATAATTAGATAATAATATATTATATCCTAATATAATGATTAGATAAATTAAAATTAAAAGTATTATGCAAATAAAGTAAAAATAATATAGCAAACCTGGATGACATGTATTTTATTAAAAAAAAATACAGAAAGGTACAATGATGTTAAAACATGTATAAAATAATACCTAAATACTATTATAATATAATTATTAGATATTAAATTATTAAATATGAAAACAATTATGTTTGTACAAACTGATTACAAATAATATAACTATGATGTGAATAAAACATGCAATTTATTAAAATATTGCACTAAAAGTTACACTATAATGATGTTGAAAATATGTAGGCTATCCATGTACAACAACAACAATAATAATAATAATAATAATAATAATAAATGAAATTATATGAATACAAATTTAATAGGCTGCAGCATAATATAATGATCAAACAAAATTATGTATTCAATTCAAATTTGTGTGTGTATCGCCAAACAGATCAATTGTACGCTAAGATAAGTGCTGCTCATGCGTCTGTTGACACCCGCCGGATAAGATTGGCGTTTTAACGCCTAAACAAAGGAGTTATCCGAGCGCACCGGCACGAGCCCCACATGGCGCGACTGCGCATGCTCAGTGCCCGACGGACCGGTGTCCAGTCAGTGTCAGACACTCTGATCAGATGCGTTTGCTTCGTATGCTCCAGTCCCGTTAGTTATATTCAGTTTGCCTTCGCGTTATTATTGCCAAACCGGCGGGGTTGATGTGTTTAAACGCACACTGTAGATTTAAATCCAGACATTTATTCACTCTCATATTTTATCTGGGCTGCACCGCACCTGATGTCGGCATAGGCACGCGCTCGCAAGGTAAGACTGTGTGTGTCAAGAGTGTTTTTCAGCATCGGTACCAGACTTCAATCTACACCTATTTGGCTTGGAAATGTGCGTGCATTTCAATGCAAATGACAGTTTACTGCAAAATGTCAGATCCAGTTAAATCGCTTTAATGGAGATTAGTCATGTTCCCTACCGGAATTATTCTGTAGCACTTGTTGAAAGCGTTTAAGTTTGTCTGCAGGTTTAAAATAAAGGTTTTAGAGCTTGATATAAATAATAGGCGAATATTTGAAAGATGCACACATAGCTTTTTATTAGTTCTTTAGTAAACCATCGTGTACTAATGCTTTTAAAGAACCCAGAACCCAATGTACTGATCTGAGGAACCTGAAAAGAAACATTAGTCTCAAAAGTAACGTAGTAAACATGGAAACGCATTGTTGGCAGAAATGGTTGATTTAACCTAATGCATTCAGATTAATAAACAATATATTATTTATTAATAATATATTAATAAACAGTAGAGCATGGTGATAGCAGCACCAACATCACAGATAAGAAAAATGTTAATGTGTTGCATAAATGCAAATAAAAAAAAAAATTAAAAAAAATATTTGACAGTGACCAGTTGATTTTCCATAGTAGGTTATTTGACTAACTTTTGATTTTATTCTGTGCATATTCCTTTTATTCTTGCTCAGTTTGCTTGCTCATAACAATTGACTGTTCAGTTGCAACTTTCTTAGTTTCTCGGAAAGTTTTAGACCTCGGTCGCTTGTAGTTGGAGCATCTGGTGGTGATAACCTTCATGGCGATCATCCCTCTGAGTGCTGCGGCCTCAGATGTGGGTCGATGGGCATTTGTACTTACACTTTAAGCTCGTAGATCAAAAGGAATTAAAGCCTGACTGACAAATGCTGGTGAAACCTGCTGACACACGCGCACGGAGGCTTTTGTCTTCAGCGGGAACGCACAGGAACTTTGCACTGCACGCCGACATGTTTATTTTAACCGCTACATCTCTTCCGTTTTATAGTGCAGAATCATTTATGCCACCCTTGCATGTTAAGTGGCCTCAAAACATATTTGCAGACTTGATCTAAACGTCAAATTATCTGAATGTCATTGCATAAGATACAAAATACCAAACTAAGTAAGATATTAAGATTAAAGAAAACAAGTAGTAGTAGTAGTAGTAGTACACTGTAAAAAGTTGAGCGAACTTAAAAAAAACATTTTTTACCAGCTTCAGCAGATTTTTGAGTTTGCTCAACTTGTTTTTGTGGGAGATTCTCACATTTTTGTTGTATAAACTTAAAACAACAAGTTGAGAAAACTCAAAAATCTGCTGAAGTTTGTTGCCTTAAAATTTTAAGTTGGCTCAACTTTTTTTTTTTTTTTACAGTGTAGTAGTACGTACTACCAGCAACAAAGTAGTTTGTTAGGGTTTAAATGATAAAACAACATACCTTCTTACAAAAAAAAGAGAGACAAAATCCGCCACTGGGACAGTACCTTTTTGAAAAGTACAAATATGTATTGTTAAGTTACTGATATGTACTTTTTAAGTACATATATGCACCATTTAGGGGCAAACAAGGTACAAATGTGTACCTTTTAAAAGGTGACAGCTTTTGTACCTTTTTTCTGAAAGTGTATTAGTAAACCAGGGCTAATGATATGTGGGGTTTATTTTTGTCAAATTCTATATGCACAAACCTTAGTTTTAGGATTAAAAAATAAATAAAAATCTATTATACATTTCCAATGTTACTGTCCAGAAAAACAATACACAATAGTGGGGCATGTTGTCACACTATATGGGGTACAGACTGCCACTAAACAGCCAATTATTAACCTTTTAGCTGTGAAACAATTAGGAAATGCAAAAACATGAAAATACCAAACCAACGTTTTGGTCAACAGAAATTGCAATTGATAAATTGCATAAAAAACCTACAACAGCAGCATAAAACATGTGGCAACTTGTCTCAATATAAATGTGATGGCCTGAATCAACCTGAAAAAATACTCTTGTCCTGAGAACACAGTTCAATCTTCAGTTAAAATCTGCCTTCATTATATAGTGAACTCTTATAGGAATGCATTTTAGTGTTTTTTTATTATGTACACCTATTAAATTTAACAAAATTATGATGTTGGAATTTTAGTTTGGAAGACAGACTCATTTTTTAAAAATCCCAATTTAAGAGTTTTTCGCTATAACCAAACACTGAGCACACATATACTTGTGCAACTGGACTCAAAAGCTTATAGTTATTGTGACAACTAGCCCCGGTCTCCCCTATACTGACAATTTGTTTGTGGTTTGTGCCTCATACAGTTCATTTGTGATGAATACATTACATCTGTAGGAACTCTGCTAGGACAAATGTCTAAATTTGAGGAAACCGACCTTAAAGATCCACTTAAAAATCACCAAAACACCAGCTGATTCAAAGATATTGAGCAAAAAATGATGAAAAACCTGAAGAGAATAAGATCCTGCAGTATTTCAGCACAGATAAAGACACTTGGTTTAATATGTTCTATCTAATGCAATGATAATGAGACATTTTATTTTTATTTTTTTGGAACACTACATATATGCATAAGCATACTTTGCTTCATTTGGATGACTACTTTCTTCCACAAAGCTCTTAAAGATTTCAATCAAGTTTAACCTGATGTAACCCCAAGTATTTTTAGTAAAGCTTATTCTCTCCCTGCTTTGCTTGTGAATTTTACACTTTTGCTTGTGTGATAAATTTGCGACCGTATACAGCTGTCCTGTTTTCCTTCCGTTTGTCTCAGTGCAAAACGATAGGCCCGCTAAATAATGCACAGGTGTCAGCAAGGCTGTGGAAGACGAGCTGATTATGTAATGACATTGGTGGACTGTGACTTATATTAATTCTGCTTACCTGGCACTCAGGTGTGGAATGTGGTTTAGTTGCTGATTTAAAATAGTGACACTCAGTAATACAAGTACACATCTGTCACTGTTTTTGGGTTTGCCTTTTGGCACAATAAATCTGGAAAACACCACAAAATGACACATTTTTAGCATGCTGTTACCTACATCCTACATTTTAGCTCAGTTATTGTGTAACAGAATCTTATTACATCACATTTATGTGGCACAATGTGATGAGCAATCAAAATCTAATATTTACAGTCTTGTGAAATGATCTTCGTATTGTCAGACCGACTGTCCTAAAGGAATTGTTTTCATATTGCGCAAGGGAAAGACTAAGACGAGCGCTTTAAAAATGCTTCTATTCTGTTTCCTTCACAGGATAATCATCTTAGAACTAGAGCCATGGAGACAGTCATTCACTTTATGAATGACTCTGTAGAGTTTTATAAATGGAGCCTTACCATAGCAGGTGAGAATGTTTTTGCATATGTATTTTTATATTTTTAAGAAAAGCTAAATATTCTGAATCTAATTGGGTTTTGTGTGTTTAAATCTCAGATAAGCGCGTGGAGGAATGGCCGATGATGTCATCTCCGCTCCCCACCCTGGGGATCAGTGTTCTCTACCTGCTCTTCCTCTGGGTCGGACCCCTTTACATGCAGAACCGGGAGCCTTTTCAGCTCAGAAAAACCCTCATTGTGTACAACTTCAGCATGGTGCTGCTTAACTTCTACATCTGCAAAGAGGTCTGCTGATCTCCTTGTCAATCCATTTGAATCTAGTAGGACCAAGCACATTTATGGTGGCCTCAACAAGAATTGTTGCATGGAAGTATTACCTTCAGTGCTTTTTCCTCTGGTTCTCCTGTATACAGATATTTAAACATCCCTAAAACAAGATAAATATACTCGCAAAACGGAAATTATATTTGTCCATTTTAGATAACATATTTTCAATTATGTTCTTTTAATGAAATCATTTTTCTTTTGCTTTATTGGCAAAATTGTTGTGTCTTGTTTTAAGAATATGATTTTAGATTTTTATATATATATATATATATATATATATATAAAATTTACAAATATTTCAAATTATTTATTTGTTAAAAATAATGATAAAATACTGTTCTAAATATAACAATATAAAATAATAAATACAAAAATATAACAGTATAAGATTTTGCATGGAAAATGTGTATGTATGTATATGTATATATATATATATATATATATATATATATATATATAATATATGTATATTATATGTGTAATATAATTTCCCTTTTGCGAGTATATTTATCTTGTTTTAGGGATGTTTAAATATCTGTATACAGGAGAACCAGAGGAAAAAGCACTGAAGTAATACTTCCATGCAACAATTCTTGTTGAGGCCACTATGTATATGCGTGTATATATATATATATATATATATCACACATACACACACATTCAAATATTTGATAATATATATATATATATATATATATATATATATATATATATATATATATATATATATATATATATATATTGTTCAAAATCTAATATAAAATAATATTAATTAACTGGAGGACTTGTCAACTTTCCACAAATGCAATAATCCTGCCTGATATTCAATACTATTTTAGCATTATCAGGTTTTTATTTATTCATGGTTGAAGTGCTCACTGTGCGAAAAAAACAAAAAATAAAAAAAAGCAAAATAGCAGTGATTTCAGCCCAACATGTGCAATATTGTATCACAGACAGACCGCAGACAGGTCACAGATGTTTGGCACAAGATCACTGGTTCAAAAAAAGATTGTGACATATTTGACTTCTGACACGGACAGTTTGTTGCTTGTTTCGCAAGTGGAACTCTTGCATGCAAAACAAACAAACAAAAAATGCTATGAAGGGTCATAAATGTGCAGATTATGTTTTGCCAAAGCATAAGGAATAAACTGTGGCATATTAACCTTTTGTGACCATTAACCTTTCCGTGAGCAATTAATCATAATAAAAATAATGAACAATGTGTTTTTGCCTCTAGCTGCTCCTGGGCTCCAGAGCGGCCGGATACAGCTACCTCTGCCAGCCCGTGAACTATTCCAATGATGTTAATGAAGTCAGGGTAAGAAATACACTGTTTTCCCTTAAACATGTTTACTTAAAAGACATACCATAGACTGCTATTGTTTTTATATAAAGTCAATTATGCACAGACTAACCAATCAAAAACTCCAGACTGAAGCCATGATCTTGTAGCACTCAGAGGGTATTTTACAGCTGTAAGGAACAGGGAGAAAGTTGAGTAGAGCTCTGTGAGAGCCAGGCTTAACTGTAATCAGGAGGCCGGAATGCAGAATCCCTGGATTCGCTTTCACTGACGTCGGTTAGAGTTTCCTCGTGCTGTTGTCTTGGCATGCATCGTCACCCTCATTGGCAAGCTTGGTTTCCCTGGTGACGTGAGGACAGAGATGAAGTCAGGAGTCTCCCCACCTGTAGGCCACGCCTCCATTCTGATGGCTCTTGCTGCAAATATACCTAAATGGCACATTAATTGCAATGGATAATTGTATAGCTTTATCTAAAGTGACTTCAGCAAAGCTTAGGTTATCAAGGCTTAAGTGGTTATGGGAGCTGACAGATCACACACATTTATTTTTATACTTACAACAATTTGGTTACCAGTCCAGCACTGTGAAAGAAAGAAAGAAACAAACAAAATGACAGAAACAATAGATAAAACTACAAGAACAAACAATAGATCGAATGACAGACAGTTGGATGGATGGAATGAAAGAAAAACAGAGAGACAAAACAAAAGAATTAATAGATAAAATGACAGAACAAATGATAAACTGGATGACAGACTGATGGATGGATGGATGAATGTAAGGAAAAAAGAAAGAAAGAAAGAAAGAGCAAACAAAATAAAATGACAGAAACAATAGGATGATAGATTGAATGACAGAAAGACAGAAATGCGTATCGTCACTGATACCGGTGGTGTTTCTGCAGATAGCGTCAGCGCTATGGTGGTACTACATCTCTAAGGGGGTGGAGTTTCTGGACACAGTGTTCTTCATCATGAGGAAGAAGTTTAATCAGGTCAGCTTCCTGCACGTCTATCACCACTGCACAATGTTCATCCTGTGGTGGATCGGCATCAAGTGGGTTCCTGGCGGACAGTGTGAGTACTCACACACACACACACACACGTTTGTTTTTGTGAAAAGTGGGGACATCCCATTGGTGTAATGGTTTTTATACTGTACAAACTATATGTGCTATTGCCCTACACCAACCCTACACCTTACAGGAAACTTTGTGCTATTTCAGATTTTCAATACACTTCTGTGTGATTTATAAGAGTTTTGAAAAGTGGGGACATGGGGTCATGTCCTGAAAAGCCACCTTTCCTTGTAATACCTGTCATACCCTTGTCATTATACAAATTTATGTCCTCATTTGTCACAAAAACGTGCGCACACACACAGATTTAGCAGACCTAAAGATACCTAAATAGCTAAATTACTTCTATTGTTGTCAAACTAGGCCAAAACGCCAAAGCCTAAGCCAAAGCCTGAAGTCCTAATGCTAACCTAAGGCAACTTTTTGAGCAATGTTGCCTGGCAACTTTAGTTAATGTTGCCGTCAGTGGGCAACCAGGTGAGACACAGGGCCCATGACCGATCTAAAGTATCCAGATAGAAATTTGTTACCCATTCTCAATGGGAAAGTGCCCAAGCAACATTGCTCAAAAAGTAGCCCCGATTATCATCAGCCTTATTAGCCTATATATTAAGCCTAAATGTAGAATGAGGCCAACAAATATTTTATAATAGAACAAAGACAATATAAAGTCCCTTTATGAACCATTTATCATTTGGATGTCATGTTTTTGTGTTTTTCATGCTTTTATCCAAAGCTATTTAAAGGGGTAGTTCACCCAAAAATGAAAATTCTGCCATCATTTGAAAGTGGGTTTCTGGTCCCTGTACATGTTTTGTCAAGTCAATGGGAACCAACAACTGTTTGGTTACTAACGTTTTTCAAAATATCTTCTTTCGTGTTTAACAGAAGAAAGAAACTCGTACAGGTTTGGAACAATTTAAGTTTGAGAAAATGATGACAGTTTTCATGTTTGGGTGAACAATCCCTTTAATTTGCAATCAAAGTATACATTTGTGACCCTGTACCACAAAACCAGTCATAAGGGTCAATTTTTCAAAATTGAGATTCATTCATCATCTGAAAGCTATAGGATAGGGCAATATTTGGCTGATATACAACTATTTGAAAATCTGGAATCTGAGGGTGCAAAAAAATCTAAATATTGAGAAAATCGCCTTTAAAGTTGTCCTAATGAAGTTCTTAGCAATGCATATTACTAATCGAAAATTAAGTTTTAATATATTTACAATAAGAAATTTACAAAATATCTTCATGGAACATGATCTTTACTTAATATTCTAATGATTTTTGGCAAAAATCATTTTGACCCATACAATGTATTTTTGGCTATTGCTACAATTATACCCGTGTTACTTAAGACTGGTTTTGTGGTCCAGGGTCACATTTTATGAATTTTATGTGCATTTCTCATTTTGCTCATACAGTATGTTGCATTAACACCAGTGTGAGGAAATTAAGTTGTAGTCCAATAAGGTGGATCATCTGAAATGATAAAGGTTGTGAACCATTGTCAAGAACTTCTCCACTTTATAATTGTTGTACATTTTGAGGCTTGAACAAGATCAGACCCAAAAACAGAAGAAGGATGGGGAGATTTGAGGAAAGGGGAGGAAAGGTTAGGAGAGCTTAGGGGGATGTGGAATGTGTTTGGAGGGGTATACAGATGGTCAGAAGGTTAATAAGGAGGAAAGGGTGAACAAAGGTTAATGATTTGAAATGGGTGGAGGACTGCTTTGAGATGACTGGATGTTGTAATCTTGTGTCTCAACAAATGTTGGTGACACATCCAGAACATTTCATATTCAGTGCTTGATGTTTAATGGTGTTCACTTAAGCAATAAAGCTTGAACCGAATGGCATGTTGAAGCAATTTGCTTCATTCATGAAACTTGAGCAAAAGGGATTTCTGTGTCTTTTGAAAAATTTCCACATGAATGTGACTGTTTATACAAGAAAATTAATTTCCATAAAACAGTGCAATTGATCATACCATTCTTTAACAATCCTAGACCTGAATCAATATTTTGTTGGACCAACATATTTTTTGATGTTACATCCAATTAAATCTCCTTCCATCTTCGCAGCTTTCTTTGGCGCTACGATTAATTCAGGCATTCATGTGCTGATGTACGGCTACTACGGCTTGGCAGCGTTTGGACCAAAGATCCAGAAGTACCTGTGGTGGAAGAAATACCTCACTATTATTCAGATGGTAAAAAAAAAAAAACACTCCTCACTCTTAAAAATCTACCAAACTGATATGGGTTGCTTATTTGTTCACTTAGCTCAAGGTACACATTTCTATGAAAAAAAAAAAAAATGACATTGTGTCCCTTGCAATTCTGAGTTTATATTTCACAATTTGGATTGGTTTCTTGAAATTCAGCTTTTTATGTTGTTGTTGTTTCCACCATGGAATAAAAAAAAATATATAAAAGGTAATTGCGACTTTTTATCTCAAGATATAAACTGAATGATAAAATGAATTCAGACTTTTTTTCCTCACAATTCAAAATTTACTTTTCACAATTCTAAGTTTATGTCGGCATTCTGACTTTTTTCACAGACTTCTGAGTTTAGATCTTACAATTCTGTTTTTTCAATATGGGATAAAAAATGAAAAGGTAATTGCGACTTTTTATCACAACTTTTTTCTTGCAATTGCGAGGTTATATCTCACAGTATTTTGAGTTTATACTTTGCAATTATGACTTTTTTCTCAGAATTGCTGGTTTATATCTCACATTTGAGTTTATATTTAGTAATTCTGAGAAAACAAATCAGAATTATATAGATAGAGTCACAATTAACTTTTTTTTAAATCATGGCGGAAACACGATTTCATAAAAAAAAAAAAAATTACATTTTCAATAGTAAATCTAGTTTAATAAGGTATTAAAGCTGAGTAGGGATTTAAAAATGCACTGGGACTTTGAAATTTCCACGTAATGATCGAACAATGTAATCAGTTATAATTACTATTATTTATAATAACACTATTAATCATTCATGTACAATGTACAGTCTGGTGTATATTTGTCAAAAGTCCACTACAATATTCATAGTACTTCCAGTTGCAGTTGCATCTTTAACATATTTCTGAAAATGATTAAGAATCAATACATTGATTTAAAGCAGATCTTGCAGAAATTATTTAGCAAATAATTACAATCGGTTGAATACAGTGAATGATTGCGTTTAAACCACTGAGGTAGGTAAAACAGCATCAACCTAACAGAATGTTTCTTTTTGAGCAAAATTGTCATTTTGCGACATTATCTGATCTTTAAATTCTTCTAGAATACTTTAAGCAATCAAAGAAGTTGTGGATTTCTGTTACAAACCGATTTGCTTGTGTTTAGATCCAGTTCCACGTCACCATTGGCCACGCCACTCATTCTCTCTACACGGGCTGCCCATTCCCGGCCTGGATGCAGTGGGCTTTGATTGGCTACGCTGTTACGTTCATCATCCTGTTTGCCAATTTCTACTACCAGACATACCGCCGCCAGCCACGCCTCAAGTCAGCCAAACCTGCCGTGAACGGCATCTCCAATGGCACCAGCAAGACATCGGAGGTCACGGAAAATGGAAAGAAACAGAAGAAAGGAAAAGGAAAGCATGATTAAAAAGAAACAAGACAGGAAGTGAAACACTGGGTCTCATGGGCTTCAAAAATACCCATGTCTCAACTGCTACAGACTGTTTGGTAATTGTGAAAACAAAATTGGTCTTTTTTTTGTCAACTTTGCTGATTGTATTTCCAATGCATCCAGTCCTGTGTGACATCACTTCCTCAATCATCTCCTTCGAGCTGTTTAGGCTACTTGTGACAGTTTTATAATACAAAATGTTATATTTGGTTTACCGGATGAAAAGAGCAAACTACTTTGAGGCGTTTAGTTATTATTTGGGGGGAATAGTCAGTTCTGAACGGGGGTTTTTTTCACAAAATCACATGCTTTTTCACATAAACAGAAAGCTAATTCTCTTGAATGTTTTTATTTCGAATAAACAGCTGATGAAAGATTCTTGCATAAATGGTTCAGCTGGACGCTTCACATGTCCTTCCTCTGGTCTCGATGGCAGCCAGCTTTCTTCACACTGTTGAATCCTGAAAGACTGAGCCCTTTAACAAAACAAATGATATGGAGAAAGAGTCATTCGAGATGCAAGTCTGAATCACTTCCGTAAAACATGAGGATAATCCAACATTTTATTATTATTGTCTGTTTGATTTGTAGTGAAACAGTAGTGTTTAAGGGCTCAGGTGAACATTATAACAAATAGGCGATTACTAAAATGGCAACACAGTTCTACCAAAGAAAATCACTGTACGTTTGGTGGGTTTATACTCTTGCATTAGATAATGTCACTGTTTTTATTTCATTTCCTGTGCAAAACAAGTTCCTGAGATTTGCATGCAGTAATGATGGTGTCATGGATATATACTCAGGTAGTTTCACATGTTTTTGTTCCACATGTAAAATTAGACACATGCACCGCATACAAACACACACACACACACACACACACTTGTGTCCTTAATGTCTGTTCAGGTACTCCTCTCTATTGCTTTGTGCATGTAGCTTTTTATTAAGTTTTTGCAAGTTATATTACATTACAGTCACACTAATTTTGCTTTTTGTTCCCTATTATGAAAAAAGTTCCTGTGTTAATAGAATCCGACGATTGGAAAAAAAAAAAAAAAAGAAGGTAGGCAAAAGATGTTTGAAAATGGCTATATATTTCCTGTATGACACTCTTGAATTCACACAGGAAGCTGTGTTTGTGATCTGTACATTGTGTACAACAGATTCTTACAAATGTCAATGTTCCACTTATAGTTAACAACTATATCAGTTTATACAGAACTGAATGAAATAAACAGGATGTCAACCTCATTGTATGTCTTCCCTCACTCTTTCATGTATGAATTTGCTAATTAGTTACAAATGACTCTCTCTCTTTTTCTTGTGTTTTGCTTTGCTAATTCAAGCATTACTGTGGAAGTCTGTTTCTGCCATGGAATAAAACAATTTAAAAATGTAAATTCTGAGGAAAAATGTCAGAATTGTGAGATAACTCAGAATTTGGACTTTTTTCACAATTCGTAAACTTCATAAGACATTTTATTTTTTTATTGTTTTTGCAATTCCAAGTTTACAATCACAACAATTCTAACTTTTCCCCTGAATTCTGAGTTTATATATCACACTTCCTTTTTTTTTCTTTTTTTTTTTTTTTGGTGTGTTCCTGCCATCACATTTAATTTGTAAAAAGTAATTAATTATTATTTATTTATTTATTTATTTATTTATTTATTTATTTATTTATTTATTTATTTATTTATTTATTTAAATTTAATTTAATTTATTTAAATTTAATTTAATTTAATTTAATTTAATTTAATTTAATTTAATTTAATTTAATTTAATTTAATTTAATTTTTATTTTTTATTTATTTTTTATTTTTTTTGAGTGCAGTCGTGGCCTAATGGTTAGAGAGTCAGACTTGTAACCCAAAGGTTCAATTCCTTCGAGTCAGGAATTGTAGGTGGGGGGAGTGAATGTACAGTGCACTCTTCCACCTTCAATACCACGACTGAGGTGCCCTTGAGCAAGGCACCGAACCCCCAACTACTCCTCGGGCGCTGCAGCATTGCTGCTCACTGCTCCGGATGTGTGTTCATGGTGTGTATGTGTGTTCACTGCTGTGTGTGTGCACTTAGGATGGGTTAAATGCAGAGCACAAATTCCGAGTATGGGTAACTTGGCCACGTCACGTCATTGAAATGCACTGAATTGCTTAATTCTGTTTTTTTTTTTTTTTTTTTTCTTGCAATTGCGAGTTTGAATCTCACAATTCTGAGTTTACATCTCACAATTTTGATTTTTTTACCCCCCAGAATTTGGAAAAAAAATTGAATCTGAAATAAATAAATTAATCAATAAAAAATTTTATTTTATTTTTTATTTTAGGATTGCAAGATAAAGTTGCAATTATTATTTTTTTTATTTATTTTTTATTCCATGGAGGAAATGGGCTTCCATACTGTAACTGTAGTTCATACTTAAATTTTAAGTATTATGGGCGATTGACACCAAGGATGATAACTATAACGATAACTGTAATGTTTTAATAATTACTTCAATTCCATAATTATAATGACACAGAGGAACAATATAATTTGATTTCAAAATGAAGTTTTTTTTCCAGCTGATGACCAGAACATTGACAGCCAATCAGAATCACTCCAATATTAATGAACTGGAGTATTTTGAAGAACAGGCGACACAACTGCAGCGCATGCTCATGATCAACAGATGTTATTGTGAGTTGGTGTGGATGCTAATATAGTTATTGTTCTTTGGTCTTTAGACTTCAGCTACAGACATCAATGACACCTCAAATCAAGCAGCTTTTAGGAAAGATGTTCTGTCCTCTTTCGAAGTGATTGGAATGACTTCAGCCAATAAAGAAACCACCCAGAACACCTAGCAACCACATTCCAACACCCTAAACACTTAACACCTTAGCTCTTCTCTTGCAACCATCCATGACATAGTTCACATCAGGACTTTAATATGAGAAGAGGATGACAGTCCTATGTCTGACCACCTATTTTAGCAGTTCACAGACCCTCTGCCTTCATCTCTCTCCTTCCTGGACCTTTAATTAAGTGTCCTCCGTCCACAATGGAGCTCCCAGGCCAGAGCTTTGAGGGGTTGGGCAGACAGATCTGGACTAATCAGGCTGTAAATTGGCTTTCACCGTAAAAGAGCTTATATCCACGTCAGAGTTTGTAGCGTTATTCAGGTCACAGTGGGGGAAACTTACACTGGTATCAGACTAAAACTATTAAATAGACCAGATGGATACATTAAATATGACTTTACATGTGACAATAGCAATATCCACAATAAGCGAGAAATGTTTTATATAGTATGCCAAATAAAAATAAATAAATAAATGTCCATTATGCAGGGGAAAAAAAATAAATAAATGCTGCTCTAAATAGAGAAAATGTACTTAATGTTTTTGGGAATTTTATATTTGACTACTAGTAAAATCAAAAACTAGATCTCTTAATTACATTTCCAAACCACCATACTTTTTACTCTTTAAAATGTCTAATTTGTATAAAGTGTTAAAGTCTTTGTAGCCTATATCCTTAAAATCATGTTTGTTTTTTTGTCCAGCTACAAACAAACCAATCAAATTATTTAAAAAAAATTAAAAAAATTGTATATATATATTACGCATTTTAATATTTAAATGACAAATGTAAATGGCCACAGCTGTGGTCATAACGATTTTTCATATGTTAGCACAATATACAATCTTTGATCTAAAGCAGTTTCTTTAAACAATGCGTTATTGCTTTATTATTTTCACTGTTATCTTCAATAGGACAGTCTAAACTGTCTGATTCCGAAGCTTAAAAAATACTTCAAAGGAAGAGAAAAAACGTGTAAATTCTGGTAAGATACTGTGAGTAAGTGATTATTATTTTGACATGGTATAGCCAAACTGAAACTATGTCACTGAGACTAAACTGTAGTAGTTAATCTAGTACCTTAAAGAAATTGTTTACTCATACTAGCTACCATTTTCAAATTCTTGCTCTCCAAACCCATTCTACAATTTCTCTCTCTCTCTCTCTCTCTCTCTCTCCATGTGTCTGATCAAGGATGTTCGTCAGTAAGAGGATTGCAAACAGGCCAGAGATTTCCACTGGCCCTATTAACAGAAAGTGGTTTCACCTTTCTCTCAACCTGTTCCTCTGATAATATACTCTATAAACACTCCCTGAGATAATTAACTCTTCTCTGTATCCATACAAAAAGCCACCTATCATGGGCTGTGTTTGTACACAATAATGCAAATTCAACGCTAATGCACTTCTAAATGGTGCACTAAATCTGAATTTTTGAGCTGCAGGAAATAGCATGCAGTGTGCAGAAGGATGGATAGATATTGGACTAATTTACATCTAAATCTATAACCCCCATATCTTATTTTGATGTAATAGGATAAGTAATTTATTTTATTTATCAGATTATTTCCTGTTGAAGTACACAGACAGACACCGCTCTCTAGTGTTCACAGGCAGAATTACAGACTGATATCAGTGCCAATGACCTGAGATACACTTTGTGATTCATTATAACATCTACAGTTACAATTCAGTATAATTTGGAGCATTTTATCAAAGTGATGGTTTTTAATATCTGAAGGACTTGTTTAAATACAGACCAAGACTGTTATTTTAGTTTCATTGAAATACTAGTTTGTTTGTTTTTAACATATTTTATAAAAAAAAAAAAAACATTTTATATTTTTGAACATGAACATTATATTTTTTTAAATGTGCTTTTTTTATTCATTTTTATTTATTTTAATACATCATGTTAAACTAAATGAAAATGTTGCCTAGCTGAAATATACTGAGTATAAGTTTTATTAAAATTTTATTTTATTTAAAATAAAAGTAACAAGATTTGTTTTTTGGTTTTAGTTCTAGTCAGAGCCATTAAGACTCTGGTTCTAGTTAACCAAGCTATCCCTGAGAAATTGAGAAGGCAAAAAAAAAAAAACAGTACATGATCTAAATATATTTGTAGTGTACTAAAATTAAAGTGTAATTACATTCGCAGTAAAAAAAAATAATAATAATAAAAAAAAAAAACATTCACAAGATTCACTGCAGAGGTACATAAAATATTTTCTAGTGTAGCCTGACTACTGGCCTGTTGGGAGCACAAACTGTAGACTGACCTTTCGAATCTATTCATGCATACTAGTGTGGGGGGGGATGACTCTGCATTTCCACCAGCTTTTCTGTGAAGCAGCAAACTTCAGCAGCATTCAATCTTCCTCCCTCTCAGGTTTTAAAGGGAACAAGACTGAATACACCGACCTCTAAAAAACTAAAATCTAACAATTAACAAAAAATAACAATTTAATGATGATGATGAAGATGATGATGATAACGATAACGTTGTATATTTAAATTAAATGTATATTTAAAACATTTTTTTTTTAAATAAAATGTTTATATATAGCACCTTAAGGACGTTGTTATGGTACTTCAAGTATTTAAACAACGTGGTACTCACACTTCCTTGTATCCGTTGTTACGTCACCTCATGAATATTAAACATCCGTGTCTCGCGTGCCTAAGCAGTGCCTGGTACCCTTGAGCTGAAGTGAACTGTCTCAATCACACAGGAAATAAATGAGCACAGTTCATAAACAGGTAAGAAAACATCGCGATATTTAATGATCTTGAAGAATAACTCAAATTAGGACTGCACCAAGAGGCATTCATTATAATGTGTGTTTATTTGGACAGGCTTTAACCTTGCAAAAACAGGAAAATTCTCAAAACATTTTAGTAGCCTACTGTGAAGGAAGCCTACTGTAACTTGTCAATAAACTTTACTGACAAACACATGTAGCTACTTATAAGTCTAAAATTAATGTTCCATACTCATCATCATTATTTAAACGATACGAATTCACATTTCTCTCAGAAGATTGCTGATCTATAATTCGTTTGTATACTTTTTTTTTAAATGCATAAATTGTATATGAATACAATTGAAGAGTTCAGAAGCCTCTAAGTGCCGTTTGAAATTTTCTTCTAAAATGAGCATTTTTATCTGGCTCCTAGGTTCTGTCATTTCACCTTTAATTGAAAAAGCCTTTTAGTGCCGTTTGAAATTTGTTCAGTTAGGCTATTTCACTTAAATGGCAAGTGAAATAGCCTAACTGAACAAATTTCAAACGGCACTAAAAGGCTTTTGCATCTGAACCCTTCAATTGTATTTAATTGGCTGTACTTGTACTCTGCACAATAGCAATACAGTTTAATCTAATATTTCCTTTTGCCCCTCTTATATGTTGCATACAATTCGTTGAAGTGTTGTTGGAGGTCTGTTACATGACATGATGAGTTCTGCCGCATGTGGCGCTGCGGATTTTCCACCATCAGCGGACACTACCGAAGGGAGGAGGCGACCATCTCCCGGACAGACCCCTGCCAAACCGGCCTCAAAACCCAGCGGCAGCCGCTCTTCATCATCCGCCGCGTCGAAGCTCGGAGGAAAAGGCATTAAAGGACGCGAGGGAGAGCAGGCGGCTCAAGAAGCGCGTGTCGTGAGGGTGAGAGGTGCGGCAGCTGTTCATGGTGCTGAAGCTGAGGCGGTTTGGGAAACCGAGGAGCGGATTGATCGCGCTCCATCACCGGATACGAGCCGTGCGCTGCGTTTACCCTGCGTCCACAAAGACTCGTGCTCGGAGCAGGCCGGCGGCTCCTCCGGTGGAGGTGTGAGGGGGAGAGAGAAGCAGAGTGAGGCCGCCGCGGGAGGAGAGTACGTGGGCTGCGGGCCGGCCTTCTGGGGTGGGGGCTGTCTGCATTCAGAACTCATCCAGTATCACATCAACAAGCGCTTGAAGAAAAGCGGCAAGATGCAGCGCAAAGCCTCAGGCGAGACGCAACCGGGACCGGGACCGGTACCGGCCGCACAGGCCGCGAGCGGCGCCGACGAGCCCGTGACACAGCAGAATGAAGCCCTGCAGGACGAGATCCAGAGACTGGAGGATGAAAACGAAGATCTTAGGGTTTGTTTGCTATGCTTGAGAAATTATGACGATGAAATGTATCATGTTAAAAAAAGATGGATGAATGGAATTGCTGGGAGGGTGGATGGATGAAGAGATGATTGATTGACAGATAGATATATAGATAGATAGATAGATATCAAGTTTAATAGCTGAGGATGAATAGAGAGAGATAAAGACGTCTCTTTAAGAGCTGAGACAGACAGACAGATAGATAGATAGATAGATAGATAGATAGATAGATAGTCTGTTTGCATTAATTGTTTCAGAGGTGCCAGACACAATCAACACATACATGACAATAAATTGGAAAAATAATGTGCAAAAAACAAAATTCTTGGACTATGCACAATGCAAAAGCATAAATGCACAAATGTAGTTTTCCATATTAAATTGATAGGCAATACATTTGTTGATAACCATTAGCAAAATTGCTAAATAATGCATAAGATGATTGATATATAATGAGTATACCTAAATTATGTGGGTCATCATGTCAAATCATAATCAAAACACGTCTCTTCCTCTAAAAATGACTCCTCTGCTCAACAAGTGTATGGCAATATCCAAACACAATCTTGCTTCCCACTCAACTTGATAAATTAAAATACTGGTGATTAATAATAAAAAAAAAGCCACAATAAGCCTGCTGAGATGTTGTTCATCCATGTTGAAATAACACTGATCATGAACCTTGAACATAAACATGATGACCAATTAGGGGTCCATTTGCTCAAGTGACTTGTATTAACAAATTCTGAACGATTTTAAAAATGCTGTCTTCTGAAAGTGAACAGAACCAGGAGAGAACTGCAAAACTAACAATTTAGCCCCAGTTTCAGAACAAAGCAAAGTACAGTTATGAAAACGGCCTTGGTATATGCAAAATACGCCATCACTAATTAGCATGTTCAAGCAACAGTTTGCCAAGGACTCATTAAGCATGTCATTTGTGCAGTTTATTCAAATAATGTAAATGCAGAGATCTAATTTGCATATTTCTGCAATATAATTGCAGAGTAGAAAGATGGAAAATAAGGCTCTTTCTCAATTTCTTTATTAATGTGCAAACTCTGGTTTTCACAGAATGAGATTGAGGAGATGCGGACAGAGATGGAGGAGATGCGTGACACCTTTTATGAGGAGGACACCTGTCAGTTACAAGATATGCGGCGTGAACTCGAGCGCGCAAATAAGAATTGTCGCATCCTTCAATATAGACTCCGCAAGGCTGAACGCAAACGACTTCGTTATGCACAAACTGGAGAAATTGACGAGGACCTCCTGAGGAGCTTAGAGCAAGATTTGAAGGCAAGTACCAATGTTTTTATCTTTAAAGGAAAGCAGAGGTGGTCTATGATCAATTACCCATCCCCAAGTACTTACTTGCACCATTTTTATCTAATTACTAACTTGTCACTTAGCTGATGCTTCTATCCAAAGCAACATCACACTTATTACCAAGACAGTGTCCATGGTGCAACCTAAGGTTAAGTGTTTTTCTCAAGAGCATAATGATACTTTATGAATCAGCTGATCTTTAACCACTAAGCCACACCACCGCACTCTGACAGGTCGCCAAGGATGTGTCTGTAAGACTCCACCATGAGCTGGAGAACGTGGAGGAGAAAAGAACAAAGACAGAAGAAGAAAATGAGCGATTAAGACAGAAACTTATTGAGGTGGAAGTCACAAAACAGGCTCTCCAAAATGAGCTGGACAAAGCCAAAGAGGTACAAACACAAATCACTACAGAATCTAAATAGTTCTGAATACTATACATATTCATAGCATAGCGTTCATATAAATTTGTTGTGTCCAGTCTCAGAAACGAAGAGGAAGCAAAGATGCACAAAAGCCTGAGAGGAAGACTCAGACTCCTACAGAGGTAAGCATAGAACATTTACATCAACTGGTATGGGGTCAAATAAAGGCTGTTAGTGTACATGATAAGTTTGAGTTACAACCAGTAATGCAATTTTTTCCCAAAGATATGAAGTGCACTACATTGCAAACTGTTAATGAAAGTTGGCATGCAAACAAACAAAAATTGTATTACACCATAAAATGTAGTGCTGCGGTCACATTTACTGTTGAATGGTGAAATTTCACAGGCAAAATCCAGTAATTTCAAAAGAAATACATGCAATTTTTTCCATGTGAATGTGAATGTCATGCTCAAGTTAGTCACACGAATAAGCCTTGTCCTCCAACAGAATGGTGTTTGGTTTAAATGTGACTTGTAAATGAGGTGTCCTTGATACATTGCAAAACCACTGAGAATGGGTCTTTTTCTCCATGAAAACCTGCCAAAACTCTTGCTAATGTGCCAGCACCTTAATGCAACACTTTTGTCCACAGGAGGACAATGAGGACCTGAAATGCCAGTTGGCCTTCATTAAAGAGGAGGCTACCTTAATGAGAAAGAAAATGGCCAAGATTGACAAGGAAAAGGACCGTTTGGAACAAGAGCTTCAGAAGTATCGTTCCTTCTATGGAGATCTGGATAGCCCTCATCCAAAGGGTGAAGCTGGTGGCCCTCCCACTACAAGGGAATCTGAGCTTAAACTCCGCTTGCGTTTGGTGGAAGAAGAGGCCAACATCCTGGGACGTAAAATAGTCGAATTAGAGGTGGAGAACCGTGGCTTGAGGGCGGAGTTGGATGACCTTCGAGGGGAAGAGTCATCTAATGGGGGCTTGTCCGGAGCGGAAGGTGGAATGGGGCGGGAACAGGGGTCGGAGCAGTCAGAGCTTAGGCAGCAACTGCAGTTGGTGGAGGACGAAGCAGAACTTCTAAGGAGGAACCTGGCTGATGTAGAGGAACAGAATAAGAGGGTGACATGTGAGCTGAACAAACTGCGCTTTAAAGAGGGTACAAGGCACACCTCGGGTGGTAATGCATCGGCTGCTGCCAGTGGAGCGGGAGACAGCTCCAAAGCCGAGGCCTTGCAGGAGGAGCTGAAGGCAGCGAGGAAACAGATCAATGAACTGAGTGGGAAAGTGATGCAGCTGCAGTATGAGAACCGTGTGCTGCTTTCCAACATGCAACGGTATGATCTAGCATCTCACCTAGCCATCACGCCACGGGACAGTGACGCAGAGAGCGACAGCGGTCCTGGAATCGGAGGGCGTAGAGGTAGTGATGATGACTCGTCTTCCTCTCGCCTCCCTCCCCATCGCAAACGTGAAGGTCCTGTCGGAGGTGAAAGCGACTCGGAAGAAGTTCGCAATGCTCGGTGCCTCACGCCAACTCGTTCTCTTTATTCTCCTGAATCCGCCCGGCTCCTCTCACGCTCCATACGGGACAGGCAACAGATGATTGACATCCGTGCCGAAGCGGAGCGATTGGGGCGAACCATTGACCGCCTCATAGCTGACACCAGTACCATCATTGCCGAGGCACGGGTGTTCGTAGCTAACGGGGATCTTTTCGGCCGTATGGAAGATGATGACGATGGTGGGCGGATCAGGGAGCATGAGCTACTCTACCGCATCAACGCTCAAATGAAAGCCTTCAGAAAGGAGCTTCAGGGGTTTATAGACCGACTTGAAGTCCCAAAACCTGAGGAAAGAGATTCAGAAGAGCCATTATCTGTGAGTCTGGCTAGAGTCTGTGTGTCTATGTGAAGCACAACAAGAATGTTTGACACACCGTAAAGGAATAGTTCACCCAAAAATTAAATTTCTGTTATTTACTCACCCTTGATTCTCTTTCTTTTCTGTGGAACAGTGACCAGTGGCTTTCAAGTTCCTAAAAGGGCAAAAAATCACCATATAAGTAGTCCATACAATGGACTCTATTCTAAGTCTTCTAAAGCCTCTTAGCCACACCTAAACTAATAAACATGACAATAGCACATAAAATTAAATAGCACATAAATTAAAATGAAAACTGAAAATAAAAAAATAAAAGCTAATTCAAAAATTTAATAAATACTATAATAGTGTATAAATAATTCTATAATACTACTGCAGCAGAATGGGTACAATTCAGTGAATAAAACTTCATAATTTGTTCTGTGTATCAAGCAAAGGTATTGTGTGGTTACAGAAGCCGAAGAGTGCAAAACAGAGGCGGACAGTAATGAAGTATTTTTACTTTACTCAAGTAAATTTAAAAGGTATTTAGAGAGTTTTTCTTTGGAAAACTTTGCTTCACTACATTACAAAGCATAATGTCATACTTTTTACTGCACTACATTTCATAAAATTTGTTGTTTGTTTTACCTTTAATATGTAAGAACATTAAAAATGTAATTTCTTGTACTCAAGTAAATCTTTGAGTTACTTTTACTTGAGTAAAAGTAATAGATTTCTAATGTAACTAAGTATTAAATGATAATTAATATGAAACGTAGTGCAGTAAAAATCACACTATTATGCTTTGGAATGTTTTGAAGTAAAAGTTTTCTAAAGAAAAACACTGATAAAATACAGACACTTGAAAAGTACTTTTACAGCAGAGTAAAAATACTTCACTACTGTCCGCCTCTGGTGCAAAGTCATACTTTTATTTAAATTCCATGTAAAGAAAGAGAATCACAGGGAATTATGAAAATTTTCATTCTGAGGTGAACTATTCCTTTAAAGGGAGTGAGTTTAATAGTGAAGAACAAGAAAGCACTACATAATTCAGAGAGTTCATCTCCTGACTGCTTTTAACATTTAACAAAATACAGCATGTTTTTTATTTGCCAAGATTTTTAAACTATGCAAACAGAAAATGTTAATGGCTATAATATCTTAACCTTTCTCTCTTTCTCTCTGATCCTGTCTTCCCACGCACCCCTGTTTTTTAATGCATGTTCGTTGATCCTGTCGGTTATTCACCCAGATGTTTCAGCCCATCATTTTATTCATCCTCATTCTAGTGTTGTTCTCCTCACTCTCTTATGCCACCATTTTTAAACTTGTATTTCTTTTTACCCTCTTTTTTGTCCTGTGATCACCATCCGTCCATTCATTAGCATAGTCTCGCCCTTTGTTTTGTTTGTTTGTCAATGTTGTGTATGTTCACCATGGTTGAAGAATCACAGGACGGTCACTTTCCAAGCACAGACAGCACGCTTAAGCACAGAAGCCTGCAAAACATTAATTTCCAAAAAGCTGGAGAATGTTTTATCCAAATCGCACATATATGGCTGCCACCGGAAGGTACACCATCAAGACAAGAGGTTTTTTTTGGAACTAAAGACTATCATACATCATAGGAAAACACTGAGCCACTGGAAACTACATTATCCAGAAGACATTTCTTTCATTGAGGACTATGGCTATCAGGCACACTGACGCTTGCAATGAAATATGGAACTGCAATTTACTACCAAGGGGAACGTTACCACATTACCCAGAATGCCTGCCCCTGCACTCTAAGATACCGTACATCATCTGGAATGATTACCTATCAGAAGCATGCAATGGTGAGTAAGAATATGGCATATAACTGTATACTCAGAGAGGCCCGAAAGAATATGCATACACGTGTATGGATGGAGAATAACTAACAGGCTTTATATTTGACTGGAGATGTCAGGAATCATCCATAAATGTGTGACAAGAACAACTGTTTTGCATGGATTGATTGATTGCACAATAATCTGAAGAAACTGCACAAAAAGATTCATGTGATATGCTAAAGAACAGCTGTGGCTTTGATGGGGTGGGTGAATGGGGGTCCAAGTTCACATCAAGTGCCTGTGTACATGATGACAGTATACACAAATTACCTTCTGCTGCACACTCTGTTGCACCAGAACAAGATCAGTCTACTGCCGAACGTGCTTCTCATTCCTGCAAGCATGTATCAGCAATTTGGAAATCAGAGCTTGCTTTCTTTATGAGTTTATTTAGCTTGTTGGCATCTCCAGTTTTAGTCTCAGTTGAAGCACCTGTGTCTTCAAGTTGTCAGCAGTAATTCCCGAGTAAAATAATTAAAGCTGTAAATAGATTAAAATAAATGCAAAAACAAGATCTGTGGAAGTGTTGGGTTCACAATTTATTTGGAGCACAAATACATTTGTTTTGTTTTGGTTTAGATGGGTCTAGGTGATTGAAAAGACAGTTACACTTGGAAAACAACACCACATCAGTTTTTTCTAGAGTGAGTCTCTTTTTGGGAATTGGAAGTCATTTCTTCTCAATTTTCTTGACAGCTGAAAGTAAACTCATTAGCAAAAACCATCAAAGATACAACTCCGTATTCAAATTTGCCAGTTTTACTGCGTCTCCATTCTCAGAGGCTTTTGCTTTGTTGTTTCCCTGGTTCTCCATTATTGTGCCTGGAAACTATTTAAGTCAGTGGCCAACATTAGGGCTGAACTGTCGGCTGGCTGTTTATTGCGCAACAGCCACATGTGTCAAATAAATACAAGCGTGAGGCGCCCATTAAGAACCGTGGACAGCACACTTAGTATCCGCTAATTCTGTCCAATGGTATCTTAAAAATAAAATGGACAGAGTGTTTTGAGAGTCACAAATAGCCCAGTTGCCTGTGGGCATTAGTAGAAGTCGAAACAACTGGAATAGGAGTCACAAGACCACAATCTGCCAAGTCCTATAAGAAGACTAGCAACAAGACAGTTTCACAGAGGTGGGGTAGAACTGGGCATTTTAAAATAGCCATGTAAACACTCTCCCTCTGCCTTTGTAATTTTAACCTAGAATGTCGGTGACGACAGTCTCTTGCATGGAGACCACAAATGCCGGAATAAATCTGACATTATGACACCAGACACCTGGCAGGTCTGACGTCGCAGGGGTAAATACTTAGAGTCACTATAAAGCCCCGGGGCCCCCTCAGGACTACAGTTGTTTACCCCTGAGCTTCGGACAGGACCATAGTACCGGACAGAGGAAACATTTAAGATCCAATACGCAGGATTTTTACGTCACGCCGTTGGAAGCGAGCCTTCAAGGTCTTTGCACAGTTACGTCCCGTTTGAGTACAGGAGCTGTCAAAGGGGTGGCGGTACTGAAACAAGCGCGATCTTGATTTAAGCAACAAACCTGTACTTGAACAGGTTACTCATATTCTACTCATATTCTGGAGCGTCTGTTTCAATTCATCAAATACTCATGAGAGGGAGTTACTGGAGGAGCCAATAATAAGATTTAACCGGTAAGGATTAAGAAAGCTTGTTGACAAGTACAGAACATAAACGTATTAAATTCTGTGATCTTTCACTTGGGGCTGAAAATGTTGGATATATAATTTTAAGAACCTTTTTAGCCTCACTGGTCACATTTTACACTAAAAGTAAAGTAATATAAAAGTAAATTACTGTATTTACATATATAAGGACATATACTTGCTTAAGGAATACTAACAAACAATATGTACTTTATATGAAAAGAAGTTACGGAACTGTGTATCAATCATTAAAAGGTGCTCTTACTATATCTTTTATAACACATAATTACAGAGGGTATAAATATCCTTCCATTCTAACGTCATACGGTGGTACATTCTGGAAATTTCGTGAGTTAAACTGGGTGTCATGTTCCTTGACGGAAGAAAATTCCATCCCTAATACCCGCCGTAAATCAAAGCTTCATTACAGAAAAACTTAATGACGTTACCACGGAAAGGATGCAACTATTCTGAGCTCATCCAAGCGGGTAAAAGGTTCTACACTTGCTTGGAACTTTGACCTCATCCCTAAGCCAAAAGAAGCAGTGTGACCTTGTAGTCAAAGATCTAGACTGGTTGTAGGTGTAGGTTTGGCAAGGGGCGACCAGTTACGTTTTACTATTGTGCCGTTGATCAAAAGAGATCAATTTACTCCAGGGAGACTGTCCATGTTATAAAACTGACTTCAGAATCCCTGAAGTCCCTTTAGGTAACTTGACCATGTCTAATGAAGTTGGTTTCTAAAGAACGTGCTGACAATTTTGACAGTTAAGGGCTGGTTTGAAGGACAGGGAATGCATATAGAAATGAGTTAAAGCTTTGAAGCAGGTGTCCAGAGCAAGTAGCTGGGATTTTGTTTCCTTCCTTACGTCTCCTTGAATACAGTAATCAGGAAGACTTCACTTATGTTAACATTCGTAACACCCTTAAACTGTACAGCAAGCCATTGTACACACTAGAATTTTTTTACAGTCACTTAATTTACTTGAAATACCAACTACTACCAGATACTCTGATTACTTAAGAGTACTGTAAAGAATGAATAGGCTATTTCTCAATAATGAATATCTCTTTTGTCTTCATAGAGGTATTGGTGGCCTTGCCAATGTGGTCACTCCAGTAACCTTTCAGGAATTGCAGCATAGGTTTCTGAGCACAGACGCACATACACAGAAGAATGGCTGCATTGGAATTGCACTGTGGGCCGGAGCCTGGGAGTTGTGTGTGGGGTGGAGACAGAGCTGACCTGCTTGACAGTTTTGACTCCGAGATGCAGGAATGGGAAGATCAGCTACAGGACATGCAGAGGAAGATTGAAGAGGTGAGACAAATATTTAACTGAGGTGACACCAGTCAGTATGACAGAATCCATATCCATCCAACCATCTCCATATCTAGAGAGAGAGAGAGATTCTTATTCAAAAATGTAAATGAACTTCAAAAACATAGTGCTCTGATTTGACTATAAACCATTCTAAAACATCCACTAGCATACTAGAAGCCATGGAGCTGTTGATGTTTTGATAGTGGGCACTAACGAGAATTATGATTGGCTGAAAGGATTTTGACCTCCTGTTGCCTAAGTTGGCTGCATCTCTTGGATATAATAATAGGTGCTTCACCCCCCAACACCATGACTGTGACAGATGTTAACAAGCTTATTAAACCCAAAGGGATAGGGGTTACAGGCTACTTATGAACATTCACAAACAGTCTCTCTCATACCAAAACACAGGAAGTTAATGCATTCATGCTGAAACTGGCCAACCAAACATGTTACCTTTGAGCATGCAAGCCCTTCCTCTCATTGACTTCCCTCTCATTCTAAAGAAGAAACCCCATGCTGTTTACTTATGCACAGATTGCATAACTAGTCTATGCAGTACAGTATGCAAGTTGTATTCGCTGACTTGTGGATTTAAAACATTTGCTTTCATGTAGGTGGACAAAAAAAATCATACTTTATGATTGCTGCATTTGTTTCTAACATTGTGATTGTATTTCAGCTGTATAATGGGGTCAAAGCAAGAAGAGAAGCCAGCGAGAGCAGCTCAAACAACAACACAAACAATACAAACTTGGACATTACTTTGCTTCCTGTCAACTCTCAGTACAGCCGTCAGGCCAATGGTTATCATGAACCCCGTGGTCACCCCAACAACAGCCTCCCAATTCGTCAATGCAGTGAAATAAGAGCAGATCCTTCAGTTATGCAAAGCTTTGGGTTTCACCACCCCAGTGAATACTGTAATGGCTCCAACAATTACATGCTTAATTCCCTGAGCAATGACAGCCATTACCCTGCCAGTTGTCATGATCTTGAAAGGCAAGATGCCACCCTAGACATACTCAATGGATACCTTCAACAGGGCCCGCATTTTAGAAGGAACACAGGGAATTTCGGAGTTCCAAACAGAGTGAGTACCTCTTTCATTATTGATTCAACTCTCCTTAAACTGGACTCTTACACCTCAAGGATTTGTCTTTACACTTTATCCCTTAATTGCCCCTCTTTTTTAGATTCAGAACCCTAAGGTATATCCAGTTACTCACAGTTGTCAAGACAGCACGAAGAGCAGCCCGGTAACAAACAGGTAAAACCTTTTCGATCTCAACCTATCAGACTCATTCCTATTGTTGTCCTATTATCATGCATGTTTCTTGTTGGTTATAGACCAACGCTTAGTGTTTGCCCAATTTCATCTTGTGACTACTTCGTTGATTTGTTTTTTCACATTAGGACTGCCTCGTATGTGGTTCTGGATGAGACTGAGGCTGAGAACAAAAAGAACAAGAAATCAAATTGGGATGACTCCCAAGCCCGCCACGTTAGCTGGAAAGACCCGGTTTCATCAAACAACCTTCCCCCTAAAAATTCTGCTTCCAAACCGGCAATCAGACAGAGAGATGCTTCTCCTGTAACCCCTCGCTCCACTTACAATGAGTCATCACAACAATCTGACAGGAAATGCCTCTTGCTCGATAGGAAATCTGGAAGCCCATCAGTATTGCGTAAGTTTGGTGCCATGTTGCAGGAGAACGAGGGGAAAACCCTGATAGAGGATGGTCTTGTGACCACCGTTGTCTCCACTGAACCTCCGAGGCACACCAGCACTCCCATTTGCCAGAACAAGTTTGATGCCAGACGGGCATCCTCACGTGTGCCCGTCCAGAAATGCCTTGCAGACTGTGACGCAATGGTAGCAGATCTGGAGCCCAGCCAGGAGTCTTGGGCAGCTGGTCCTTCTAGACAGCTCCTCAGTGGAGACAAAGACAGTGGGAAGGGTTGTTGTGTTCTTGAACAGCATGGCTTGGCCTATAACTTAAGCCCGACACAGTCTCACCTTAACTCGGGGTATCACAAGGTGGCTTCACTGTCTAAATCCCACAAAGCGGGCTTCCAGAGTGAGGACCTATTTTCTGACTACCAGATGGTGGAAAGGATTCTGGGAGCAGGATCTCAAAACTTCCGTACGGTACACAGAGAACTTGGTGTCGACATGATGAGACTGGGAAATGACAACTTGGAGCAACTTCTGGAAATGATGGAAATAGAGAACAACAGAAGCCAGAGGGCCACATTCACCCAGCAACTGGACAACAAGCAGGTGAAGAGGGTACAAATTTGATCAGCACACATACTAAATTTCAATGCAGTATTTATTTTTGTCTGAATCATTGTGCCCATGCTCTTGGCAAGTGTTCCTCATTCCTGATTCTGGAAAGCCACTTTCATGAAGAGTTTATTTAAGTGTGCACTAACACATCAGGTTTTCAGGTAAACCCAAAGACCTTGATTAGTTAATTCAGGCACATTTAATTGAAATTGGATCTGAATTTTGCAGAAAAGTGGTTCTCCAGGACCAAGAATTAAGAATCTTTCTTTTGATGCATAGGAGCTGTGGTGCTCCCGATCCCATTCTCCCATCTCTCCCTTAACGCTACTTTGCTTTCTGTTTCTGCTAGCCTGTCAGATAAAGTCATAATATGTTGGAACATAAAATACAAGTACATTAATCCTAGTATTGATTATTTATCCAGAAAGATATTTACATTAAAACTTTTTCCTCTCCAGGTCAAGCATGAGTCTCCTGAATCTCCTGCGCCCAGCAGTAGCCATTTTTCACGTCCTGCTCGACCAGCCAATCAACGTCGTCCATCCAGATGGGCTAAGCATACTCACCCAAGCAAAATCACCCACACATCCTGCCCACCAAGCCCTGGCCTGAAAGCCAAACAATTCTTGAATTCATATTCCCGGCACACAGAAACTGTCATCATGTGACCAGGATACAACAACCTTCAAAGGACATGTTCACCCAATGGCAAAGACGAAACGTTGACCTTTTGTAGAACACAATCTACTTTTTTGTGTGTGTGTGTATATATATATATATATATATATATATATATATATATAACCACCACCACTACATCAAAGTACCTTATTGAAACCCACTAGGATGGCCTATGGTATTTTCCTTAAATAACTTCAAAAGGATACCACTTTCATTTAACTCTGCGCTGTTTGAAGTGCTTTGGAAAGAAACTTCAGTGGACATTTTTTGACCTGGTGAACTTCTGTGCCTATATGAACCCTTCATTGCCTTTTCTCTTTATTTCTTTTTGTCATTCTCATTACATTTTGTATTATTTTATTGTTTTCTATTTTCCCGAGTGCTTTGTGTACAGTGCAGATCTTGCGGTGCCATGTAGGGCATTTTTTTGTAACCATATAAGCATGTATGCAACAGGCATAACATGTATTTAAACATACATGGCAACGAGTTATTAAGCCTTATCTATTATGCATAATCTGTAAAGGTGTGTGCAAACATTTTGATGTTCTGTCATAAAGTCCATTTCAGTACTGCATTAGTGCTTCATAATATTGACATGAAGAGGTCATAACAGGCTCATAATATTTTTTTATAAGCCTTATTTGACTGCACCTGACGTGGGATGTAACTTCTCAGTGCATGGCACCTTTTTGCGGGAACATGTCTGCATTCTCCAGCCTTGTAAAAAAAAAAGCCAAATGAAGTGAATTATTCTTTATGTTTAACATCTGTGAAAAGTAAAGTATATCTTTTGACCATATTATAATGAAGAAATGCTTTTGGAATGTTTATTTATTGTTGTGACATGACCCTTACAAAAACGTGATGCTTTTTGTGTTTTTTTTCCCCCTCTGGATAATAAACGCAAGTGCTTTGACGAGTTAGTTTATTGTTTTTAATGGTGATTGCTAATGTTAGCACTAATACATCTGCTCACTGTGCTGTTACTTTTCTTTGCAATCTGCCAAGCTAATTTTCACCTGGTGGAAAACAAAACAGACAACAAATCTATGGACTTATGGAGCAACCGGAGTCATCAAGGGCCAAGATGGTCATAACCACGCCCCTTAAACCGTTAGTTTGCTAACAGTTCAATATTCCATTTCAGTTGGAAATATGTCACCATACTAAAAGTCGGCAGCAACTTCTGGTTCATGCAGATTTTAAGAGTGGGTTCTTTTGACTTTGGCCAATAAGCAACTAAATACCAATGTGTTAACTTTGTTAACCACATAGCAACAACCTAGCAACCACCTATTTTATCCTAGTACCATATTAGCAACTTCTCCAAGGTCATGCACCACTCAAATGTTCTTCAGAAATATAAAAAGTATAGTATAGTATCCTGAAAATGTGACAACAATGGGGTAAAACATTTTCTTACATCACTTCTCCTTTCACTAAAAAACAAAAGCAAATGTATAAGATGCTTCATGCCAACATAGTAAAAATGCCTCTCTTTAATGAGCTCCTTGTTAAGCAGTATTAACAGTATTAACATTGCTCTTGCCCTACGTTACTAAAAGCTATCAGGAAGCATCCTATTCCTCATTCAGAGTCCCAATGTAACCTGCTCTTACCATGCCTTACTATCTCTCTCTCAGTCCTGCTCTCACAGTTACTCGACCCGCTGCTGAAATGTTGCACCTGTGCCTGAAATAGGAAGCGTGACGTTGTTTTGGTGCCAGAAATCTTAGACGTGTCAGTGGAGGGCTGAGGGGGGAGGCGTGTGATGTTCAGGGGGCATCTCTCTCTGTCTCACTCTGAATCTGTAAATGAGTAATAAAGGCACTATAACACCTCGCTGGAAGCACGGAACAGCATCTTAATGAGGTCTTTAGATATAGATAGATGTTCACAACTTTCATGTGAGGTCTTCATAGCACGCCACATGGATTTATTATTATTGGAGTAACCTGGGGTTAAATGCCTATAGTGAGTGCTCACTTGTGGGATTTGAACCAGCATCCTTCAGGTTACCAGTCCTGAGCCTTAACCCCTTAACCACCACCCTTGGGTCCTTGAAAACCTGAAGTTTGTGTAAGTGGTGCTTACCCAAACAAAACTCCCGGCTATGATGATACAGTGTTTGCAAGGTGGATGGAAAGGTATTACTTCATTTGCTAAGGCTAGTTACTTGCAGACAAAAGAGCCAAGGCCTTACGATATTCCAGGGCAAGCTGTGTACTGAGGTAATAGCAATAGAGATGCTTTAGCATTGATGACTTGAATGATAAATGCCTAAAGGGTTAAATGGGCAGCTGGGCATTCTCCATGACGTCACAAAGACATCTCTCTGGAATTGCTGAATTACTGAAGTCTAACCCTGGACAGCAGAACACCGATAACTTGTCTATATACAGCTCTCACCTGCTGTTGTAGAAGTGTATGGGGAACCGCTTGAACGTGTAAGAGTTGCCCAGTAACACACCCGTGATGTCAGAGAGGAAAGACAACCAGTAAGGAGCCCTTCAGATGTCTTGCCATGTGTCTCCTGCTGCAGCACATTACATAAGAGAAAGAGAGGTGTTATACTTTCATAAGTTAATAATGATTAGATACAAGAGAGGCCCAAAACATAATCTTCCCAAGTTAGCAAACTCAAATGCTTCTAGCTATGCAAGTTTGATTTCACGTTGTTGCATCCTGAAACACAGTTTATAGTACATATTGCATTCTCACTGTTGTCATAAGGGGCATAAGCATCCATCTATCAGTCCTCCAAACTGCTTGATCTGTTGTACATGAACATGTACAACTCCTCAACTCCACTGATATTTTGATATTTCAACTTAAATGCTGATTTCAGAGTTCAAAACTGGACATGCTACAAAGGTATTTCCTGGTAAGCAAAATGATTCACCCACATGTTATAGAGCTGCAATCTATCTGTATATTCACTGCATTTTGAAAAAAAAAGCAATGTGAGCCTCTTGGGATCTGTGTTTGAATAACTGAGTATGTGAATATCACCCATATAAGAGTTGTGTAAGTCTGCGCACATTAAGACAGTAATGCACTCTACATAAATATGCAGATGAATGCAGAAGTGAATGGAAAGATGTTTCCAGGCTATGCTATGAATATTCTGAGTTACATATAGTAATTATACTTACTCAGCAAACGGTTCACCATGACACAATTTTAACTGAAAAAGAAAACTGATAATAGAAGGTGGTTTATGCTACTGCACACTACAGCACTCCTAGTGACAACTATAAGAATGCAACATGTTGTAATTTATGAATTGTGTTCTGCTAGAAGTCTTGGTGTTCAAGTGTGGACTGTATTTCATGCCAAGCTCATTTTTGTTCACGAATAAACACCCTTTAAAGTCATTCGCATTAGAATCAAGACTGTTCATACTCTTAAACAGCACTTATAAATCTTAAAAGCAAACTGCATATTACATGTTAGCTGGGAATTAAAGGCACTTTCCTTTGTTCACAAAATCAATAATTTGGTCCAGGGTTAAATATTATATGCTTCCATGAAAGAGCTCTGTTATGTAACAAAACCCCAAGACTGAATGTCAAGAGCACACAGTAGAGCACCAAAAACACCCCGAGTCAATCATTTCCACATCCATGCCTCACATTACTGACCTGACGCTTTTACTGCAGTAAACTCTGATCAATCCAGTGTAGAGAGAAAACTCTTGAGATCACTAAGGGAAAAAAATACCTGGGAGAAGTCAGTCATGTGCATGATTACAATTAGTTAAACAACTATATTTCAAATACTTGGTTTCATTCATGCAAAGTATGACTTTAGTGTCAAAATTCCTATACAGGAAAACAATCAGCTGCATTAAACCCAGTGAAATTTAGTATGCATTAATTCTGTAGGCATAGAACATGTAGTATATATAAGAATAGAAATGATGCTCCGAGATCAAAATATTTCACTTTAACTGATCTGAGATCAGCTGGTTGTAATTCCCAATCCCAAACCACATGATAGTCACAGTTGCTGCTGGCAAATGCCAATTAGAGCCACAAAGCTCCAGAGGGTCATTAATTGCTATAGTGGTTGATAATAACAACATGTCCAGGGCTTTATGTGTGTGGGCTAAACGACATAATGAAGTGAATGGCTAGTGCAGGCTGGGCATAGCATGACTGTGGCATGGGCACGTGTGCACCTCACGTTGATACCCTGCTCCCCTCTGAACTGCAGTTTAAGGTCACACACATACTGTATGCTCACACTCTCACACTCACACACACACACACACACACACACACACACAGCAGGCATATATCCCTCCTCAGTACTGAAATAGACATCCAATAAAATCGAGAGACACAACAGAGAGTGAAACAGAAAGTTTGTCTGTGTGATAGAGAGAGATAATGTTAATGTTAAGGAACATGGAAGATCATTTTTATTGAATGGGAACATTTAATAAGTCAATAATTCATTATTATTATTTTTTAATGTAATCATCAAGATCTCATTTGTATTCCTATAGTCAAATTTTACCTTCGAGTCAAAAAATAAATAAATAAATAAAACAGGTCATTCTCACTTACAGTAAAAATTATTATTATTAGTAGTACTACTACTATAAAAAAGTACAATTAAAGTAAATTAAAACTTAAAAGTATTAGAAATTATTCATGCATTAAAAAAAAAAACCCTACAGGTTTTGGCAAATTGGTGGCTAATTTGTATTAAAAAAAGTCAACATGAAGTTTAATTTGATGTCTGAATTCACTTTCCTGGTCTTATTGTGAAAGATTATGGAATTAAATATTTGTATTACTAAATAAGTAAAATTAAAGGAAATACAAAAAAGAAAAAGTATTTAAAATTATTAATGCATTTAAAAAGGTCATGAACTGAGAAACCAAAATACTTCAGAGTTTACAATCCGCCATGCCTATTCAAACAAAGCGTTCTGATGAGGGGGTTAAAAACAGGACAGAAAATATACTTCTAAATTATGTTTTTTGATGTTAAAATCTTGATAACGTTATAGGGACCTCAGAGAACAGTTCAAAATAATAATAATAATAAAAAGGCAGTTCATGACTTGACAATTAACTTAACTTATTTTTTTTTAATTATCATTTACTTAAAAATTTTAAGGCAACGGGTTTCCTCAATTTTTTTTAAGTTAAGTCAGCTTATCACTTTTTACAGTGCAACAACAAATGCAATCTCATGGCAATTCATAACTTTTATGTTTTGGCAAATTGCTGGCCAATTTGTTTTCATATGACCTGTTTACACCACAGTGACAGTTATGTTTAGGGTTGAACTTTCATGCTTATTTTCTTCTAAAAATTGTACATTTTATATGATTCCCATCATACAAATTCATACACTGTAAAAAGTGAAAGTTGACTTAACTTAAAAAAAATTGAGGAAACCTGTTGCCTTAAAATTATTAAGTACATAATAATTTAAAAAAAACTAAATAAATAAGTGAACTTGACAATTCAATTAACTTATTTTTTTTAATTATCATTTACTGAAAATTTTTAAGGCAACGGGTTTCCTCAATTTTTTTTAAGTTAAGTCAATTTATCACTTTTTACAGTGTACGGAATCGGCATGTTGCAAAATAGTTACATTTTCCTGTGTGATTGGGTTGTAATTAACAGTAACATTAAAAATATTCAAAGAAATGAATAAATTATTATATTAATATTTAGCATAATAGTTTAAACTAACATTAACCTAGGTTTATAAATTTTGTAAAATATGTAAGCATTAACTAATTAACTTAATCTTACTTGTGAAGGCATTCCATTGAACCCGACTACAAGATCTTAATTCATTATTGTTGTGGCATCAGAACATGGCTATCCACATTTACTCATCAACACTGTGCACCACAACTTGGTCTGCCCATTCAGGGCTGATTAATACATAGGAGGTAGAAAAGACACTATCATTTCTGACCTTAAGAAAAAGCTGTTAGATGTGGGAATATGTTCACTTTTGTAGTAAGAGAAATTGAATAAAAGTCTTAAATGGGCAGTAGCAATTATCACCCATTTAATTCTAAGATTCAGAGAGCGGGTGGAAAAAGATCAAGTGACAACACTGATTACGACTTGCTTGCAAAGATAAGCACCTCGTGACCTTTGAGTCTTCCACGCACTTAGGATAAGGTGTTGATATTGACAACTGCTTGTGACTGATATACCAGGTCTTGAGGGATCATGGGAATATCCGTCCTGTTTTCTTAAATAGAGAAAGGTCACAAAACATCCCTTTGAAAGGAGATACTCATCCACGAGTCTTTAAACAGTGGAAAGGACAGACCATTGGACCACATACTGTACAAGATGGACACACAATTGGGTCAAACACAGCTGACAAGTTCTAAGTAGTATATCAAGAGAAACCTACTACTAGACAGACAAAAAGGCCTGCTGTCCTTGTATCTAATAGAAATAGTTTGTGTTTGACTGACAGCTGTGGATAGACGGTCCATGTTGAGACCTCCACATGACGTCTGTGGGACACAAGAGGATGACAGGCCGGAATGGGAGCGTTTGGGAGACTAACAAGAGACAGACAGTTAGCTGGGCCAATTGTGCATGACTTGGCATGAGTTAGGAAAGGAATCTTGTAGGCCATTATCTCCATTACTATCTGACAATGATATGGGCCAAACTAGAACCATGAGATCTAGGATCAGACCATTTTCACATCTTGCCATTTGAAGCCATTCATGATCATTACATCTTAATAAGGTAAAAAAGTTAGGTTCAAAACAAGCTTTTATGACAGCATCTGTTGCATGTAGGATGCTACTACAAAAGATAACCAATTTCGCATGTGAAATTTTCTAAATTACAGTTAAATTGGTGCCATTTCAATCAATACTTTCTGCTACTGACACGTAGTGGCTTTCCATCTTTTATGCAAATTGCTGCTACCATTTATATCCACATCAGCACCAAATTGCAGGTAAGACTCATCATTTGCCTTTGATCCTATTTAAAACTAATTCAAGGAGGCTAGTTATTTTTGAAGTTTTTAGAATTAAGAGAAAGAAAATGCACTGACTTCGAATGAAAGGGTTAGGGTTGGGTCAAATTAGTGGTCTGTCAAATTTGACTTATTTCCAAAAAAAAAAAGTTTTGTTTTTTAAAATAAATTAATATGTTTATTCAGCAAGGATGCATTAAATGGGGAAAAAATTGACAGCAATGACATTTATGTTACCAAATGTTTTCCTTTAAAATAAATGCTGCACATTAGAATGATTTCTGAAGGATCATGTGACACTGAAGACTGGAGTAATGATGCTGAAAATTCAGCTTCAGGAATGCATTACATTTGAAAATACATTAAAATAGAAAACAGTTATTATATTTTATTAACAGTTATTCACAATATTACATTTTATTTTATTTTTGATCAAATAAATACAACCCTGGTGAGCAAAAAATGTTATGCTGTTTATATAAACTGTGGGATGGTCTGAAATGAGTTTCACATGCTATCGATAGAGCTCGACTTGTTTTGAACCCATATAACATTTCGTTTCACAATAAAAGAGTTATGTGAACTCGGCTTCAGAAGGTAAACAAGGGTAGCATGGCATTGCACATGAATAAAAAAACACAGCTCGGCCTTGAATTTCGAGAGAGACAGCTGTCAGTTAAAAAAACCCTCTCCACCTCTAATGACAGGCGTTCTAGACACTTCCATTTAGTGCTATACCGCAGACAGGTTAAAAGAGGTTGCTGATTGCATGGGTATATCCAGAGAACTGTCCTCACATCAGATATAGCTCAGTGCCGTTACAATACAGACCTGACAGTCACTCCTGATGGCCGTCCGTGCTGACAACTGGATTATTAGATCGACAGTCAGCCTCTGATTGGTTTAGACTGTCAGCTGTTGCTATGGTGCACTCTCAGAAATAAAGGTACAAAAGTGGTCACTGAGGCGGTACCTTTTCAAAAGGTACACTTTTGTACCTATTGGGTTCAAATATGTACACTTTAAGTACTAATATGTACCTTTAAGGTACCAAAATGGACCCTTTAGATACAAACATGTACCTTTTGAAAAGCTACCGCCCCAGTGACAGCTTTTGTACCTTTATTTCTGAGAGTGTGGTTCAGATTAAGCATATGTCACATTTTATGTGCAACTGATTCTAGGGAGAATGTTATTAACTTCTTGTTCCAAATCTGTAATAATTTCTTTCTTCGTCTGAACACAAAAGAAGATATTCTGAAGAATGTGGTTATCCAAACACTTTCTGGTCCCCATTGACTTCCATAGCATTTTTTCTCGAGAGAAGAAAGAAAATTATTTGGAACAATTTGAGGGTGAGTAAATAATGACAGGATTTTTATTTTAAGGTGGATTATCCCTTTACAGTAGATATAGTAGTTATGACACTTTTTACATCACAAGATATTAAATATATGACTTATAGCTCAAGCGTGAAAGCATACACGACCCGTTTATCTGGCGCCTGAGCACATGTAAAGAGACAGTGAAGAATAGAGCAACTCAAGAGGGTGAGAAAATCACACTCTCAAAGTCAGTCGGAGACTTGGGAATGTGAATTCCACCAACAGCTGCTGTCAGAGAGAAGATTATCACCTGATCTCCATACTGTCCCTCAGAGCAGCGTAATATCAGCACAGGCAACCAGAACCTCCTTACAGTAGCAAACTGTCTCATATTCATATTTTGGTAAAATTTTATTATTATTTTTTTTAAATCTTCTGCCTAAGCTAAATGCTGACACAGTTAATCTAAAAAAGTTCAAAATTAATTAATTAGAGAATTACATGCTAAAAAGTATTATTTAATTTTGAACAGTAGCGTAGAGTGATACACACATTTTTATTTTTATTTTGTTTTTGTTTATATAATGACAAAATGAGACGAGAAAAATGCAAACTATTTTTATATGGAGATCAATAAAGAGAAAAACCACCTAGACACTACAACGTCAAAACATAAACTGATTCAATATGCTAACAACATGCATGAGGTCTACAAATTAAGGTTATATGCCCCAAAATTCTATAATTCCACCGAAAAGCATAAACTGGCTTTTGCTTGAACGATTTATGACCTTTTCTTGACCAGAAAAGAGAAAGAGAAAGAGATTATTCCCTAGTTCCAGTCACTCCATGAAAATGACAAATTAAGAATATTACTTTGTGAAGGACCCACTTCCTCTCTGGTAGCACAACATATTTATAAATGCCATAAACTAAGAAGTAAAGAGTGAACACATCTGCATTCGTAGTACCATTAATGTTTATATAAATATATATGGATGTATTTTGTTTTGTTTATTTATGGATGTATATTTGTTTTGTTATTTTATTCTTCAATGTACAAGGCTTTGGCAATATGTATCTAAGTATGTCACGCCAATAAAGCAATATGAATTGAATTGAATTGAATTGTGAGAGAGAGAGAGAGAAGGTCATTCAGATGGCCTTACACATTAAACAAAATTGTGTAAAAGTACTCATGATTAAATGTACAGCAAAATGCCGAAAACTAAGTTGAAGTTGAAAATAAAACATTATTAGATTGTTTTACAAGAAAACACCATTTCAGTTTTATGTTGCATTCAATGTGTTACTTGCAATTATTTGTGAAATTTACCAGCAGTTCTTACAACTTTTTAAAGTGTATAGACAGTCTTATACCCTGGATATCGTGACTTTAAAACCGTTGACTTGTAAAACGCAGACTGTGATCTGATCCAGGGGAATGACCCATGCATACTTGCCGGCGCCGTGACCAGAGCACAGCAGAAAATGAACTGAGATGTCATCAGTGCAGTGAGGTGTCATATGAAAGTTATTAATGATTACACAGACATTACCGAATGAGATCATCTCAGACACTGAGCCAACATGTTCGCTAAATACCGTCAGCCAGAGACAGGACATTGTCCTTAAATACACACCCACATCCACAAGCACAATAAATACATGTTCGATGCCCAAAGTAAGACCATAAAGGCCCAAAGCTCATCCTGAAATATCAGGATGCCAAGTTTGGTTGAAGCTATGAAGGTGAACAGCGGCTATACAAACATTCCCTTTGCTATTCAAGGAGCGAGATGCTACTGTAGATCCATCCCCCCCGTAGAGGTGGGATCGAGATGCAATGACGGATTTCTGTCTGGCGGACAAGAGGAAGGGTGTGTCATTTGGGTCACAACGGACAGAGTTTAACGAGTTTACTGGAGTGCCGCAGGGGTCTGTCCTGGGAGACGCCTAGGTTCATGCACCTCAGACTCCACTATGTCTGAAGACTAGAACGAAATCCTCGCCATAATACTGATCACTGAGACGGTCATGGCTATATTCTATGTCACTATATTTGTCACAATCCCACTTATCCATACTGTACAGACAGTCATGCATACACAATTAGCATGAGGTCCTATTGCGTCAGTTAAACAAATTTGAACTGGTTTGAAAACCCAAAGAAATTCTAATTGGACACTTTTTATTTTGTGGTTTTTAGTTCATGTCTGTTAGCTTTTGAGGATAATCTAGTTTATACTAGTGCACACTTAAAGAACACATTAGGGCATTGAGAAATTTAAGTAGAATTTTCTGACCTGTCTGGATGTGTTTATGTAACACAATTGGCCATATTGGGAGAAGGGACAGGCTCATTCTGGAGAATACTGAATGGAACAGATATCTGTGCAGCATAGGAAAAATCATTAATATGTCGGCCCATTTGACTATCAGAGACATAAATATTTAAATTTTAAATGCATGTATTAAACTATTTTTAGGAGCAAACTAGCACATTGAGCACCTTAAAGCAAACAAAAACAGTCTAAAAGCAACAATAATCAAATCTCTTCAAAAGTGGACAATAGTTCACCCAAAAGGAAAATTCACTGAAAATTTACTTACTCTCAGGTTATCCAAGATGTGGATGATTTTATTTCTTCACTGGAACAGACTTGGAGAAATTTAAGGATTAAATCACTTTATCACCAATGGATGCTCTGCAGTGAATGGGTGCCGTCAGAATGGGAGCCCAAACAGCTGATAAAAACATCCCAATAATCCATGGTGTCAGTGGATTCTGATGTGAGAAGACAACAGGGGATGTACTTTTTCACTGGAGGAAGTGTTATTATAGATTATGTACTAGTATTTTACCATTCACTGCAGAGTATCTACTGGCCAGCAAGTGATGTAATACTAAATTTCAAATATGTTCCGATGAAGAAAACCATCTACATCTTGGATAATCTGAGGGTTAGTAAATTTAAAGCTATTTTCATTTTTAAGTGAACTATTCCTTTAATAAAATTCAAATCACTTACTTTGTGATGGCAAGATATTTTTCACATACATAAATGTATGGCCATACCTTTCATTTTAAGACAGTATTGCAGTGATAACAAAACTTGAGTCTAAAGTCTTTGTGTAAATCTTACCCAGCACAGATTGTAGATCACCTTCTTCAACTAGTTTCAGACCTTTCTCAAAAATCTCAACTCCAATCAGCTGGCTTTAAAGTTTTTGGAAGTCAGGGTGCACAAAATTTTAATTAGTTCATTTAAAAAATAAAAACAAAAAAAACTCAGTGAGCACTATTCAACTACAGATATTTTAATAGCACCTCTGGTTCAAACCTTATAAGAACAAAAGGTTTTCAGAAAGTTTTACATCTGCAAATCAGTTCTTTCAACTGTCTGCTGTAATGAAACAACTTCGAAGTCGTGATAGTGTTACTGATTTCTGAAACTGAGCTTTGGTGGCTAATTCCAGTTTTAGCATGTTTAGACCATGCATAATATCAGTAGGTGGAAAAATGCAAAATAATCAACATTCTTTAAGGTAAACCTTAAATTGAAATATATACATGAGGACAGTTTGGTCTCAGACAGGTAACAGACAACACTTTATTTCTCAGATAAACCTGGTAACAAAACAACACAGTTAAAATAAAAATACACCAAAAAGAAGTTAATCTTAAATTTTAGTTTTCATTTTGCTTTGCTGACAACAAAGAACCTGAACAAACAGAGATGAGAATTAGCTGGGTTGAAAATAACATTCAAATTTCAAAAAACTTCAAATCGGACACCTATGCTTGAAAACCACTCACTCACTCGGTGTGCTGCAGTCTGAGGACTACTTTACAACTACAAATTACAATATCTGATAAAACTCGCCTTTCCCAGAGTTCAAAGCGCCATAGTCCAGGGCTCCATCCTCGCTCACAGCAACACATGCAAATCCAAGAAACAGATACAGCACACCAAGATGAGACAGAAGAATAAAGACAAGCTGCTTAAAACACACACACACGCCGTTAAAGAGTTTTAAACCTCACATCATGAATCACTAGAAGTTGTAAATGTAAGATGACTGAAGGTTTTCTAATGACTAGAGCGTGTTAAAGAGGAATCCTTGGCAAAACTACAATAAATTCTTTTCTCGTTAGGTTTTGCATTTGAAATTATGCTGGTTTTGCATCTAATGCTTGTCATTTCACCAAAAAAAAAAAAAAAAACCCAAAGCTTTCTTACCACTAGCTGCAGATTTAGAAGGCTCTGTACCAGGTGGTGCATAGCAAAATGTTCTGCATTTCCATGAAAATACTGTTTGCAAAATATAAAGTCATGCATTTTGATCTACAGCACAATTGCGATATTCAAAAAGTAAAACTAGTAAAGATGCAATGTATATGGGTATCCTACAAAGAGTTGTAATTTTATGTTTTCATGAAAAGATTTTAACTTCATTACACCACAGCACATAATTACTGTATGACTCCATAACCAATGGATAATGGTGTTGAGCCATTCTAGATGTAATGAAATCTAAAATGTTAAATCAAACATGTTTGGGTAATATTTCCACCTAAAATCAAGAGGAAAAAATTTTTTTTTTTTTAAATACATAAAGGTGAAGTGAATTGTGCATTGTGAAATTGTGTACAATTAAGCAAATTCTCATTAATGCAATAATAATAAATACAACTTTAAGATCAATTTCTGTAGCATAGTAATAAGAATCAAATGAAAATCAGCACTAATAACTAATAAAATAAATGCGTTAGAGTAATGAGTGTTTAGCATGAAATGTGCGTAATTGTTATGAAAACAAAAATCTGAAATACAAAAGGCTTAAAACAGGCTTGTGCAAAATATACTTTATACTCTTTTCTTTTAATTTCAGGGTGAAAAGTTGTTTTATTGTGAATATATTTTCAATTACATGAATGCAAATGTAAGTGTAATGGTTAGACCAATTTACAGTATTCTAGTCATGATAAAAGCAAGTTTATTGTAGTTTTGCCTGCAATTTCCATTAAAGAGCACAGCCCTGGTACAGTCCTCTAAGACTGAAAGAGAAAGACAAGCACTATTCTTACACTAAAACCCATCCGCCCCAAGCCTCCACCCTAATCCAAGACCGTGTTTCATTGATTTGAATGGTTCGTTCGTTTCATTTTTTGCATTTCAGAGATTGGTTAGAAATACCCAGCGGTTGTGGGAGTTGGGTAGGAGTTCTGTAGTTGTGCTGCGGTCAGACCTTCGTAACGGTGCACTGACCGTCGGGGCACCCAGAGCGATCGCTGCTATGCGCCGGGCCACCACCAGGGGGCGGTCTGTCCAACTGATGCAGTCTATGCCTACCCTGGGAGCCTTCTGTGTGCTCATCTTCACCTTCATCCCCAGCCTGCTCATCTTCATCCTCGCTCGTGCCAGACTCAGATTCGTACCCCGAGGCATTCGGAGCAGCCGAATCGTCTTCATCATCTGCGTCTTCCTCTTCAGTTTCTTGCTCGCCGGGGTTCATATTGAGTTGGGTGAGAGCCTGTACAAGCTGAATATCACCGGAGGAAGCAGGACTGGTCAGGTGAGCGCCCAAGACAGTTGGCGGCCTTACGGGAGCAGAAGCAAAGACGCCTTGAGGTCGTCCTCCGCTGACTCCAGTGTCCGCTCCATCCGCCGAACTCTCTCGCTCCGCTGTGGCGCCATCTACCGTTCCGTTTAAATCCGCAACTGCGGGTGCTGCAACCGGAACAGTTCCTGATCCCGATGCGGGACTGGGATTGGGATCTGGATCGAGTCTTAATCCGGCCACACCTTTCTTAGGGATGTCCACCACATCCCTCTTCATCCTCCTTCTGCGGCCGTGTTCGTTCCTCCTGTACTGCACCATGTTCTCTAAGTCGGCCACGTACAGGAAGCCAGCGATCAGCATCTCGGCGCTCTTCTTGCCCTTGTTGAAAGCATCCTCTAGCTCTCGGCTTGTCCGCTCGTCGTACTGCCACCATCCGTTACGCCCCTCGTAGTACCAGGCGTGGCCTCCAGTCCCCGTCCCGCGTCCACCCGTCGCCGAAGCCTTCAGCTCTTCGGGTGAGAGCAAAGTGGGACGCTCCAGGAAGTCTTCAGGCACTTCCCCTCTACACAGAGCGCAGCGTTTGCTGTGCCAGGAAGCTCCTTTCACGCACAAGAAGCAGAAAATATGGCGGCATGGCAGGCGTACGGGGTGGACGCAGCTCTGCAGGCAGATTGCACACTCTGGAATGGGCAGTGAAGGAGACGAAGGGGACGGACTTCCCTCCGTCACAGACTCCCCACTCACCTTCTTGCCTGAAGTCAGGGAGTCCACGGAAAGATTAACCTCGCCGCAACTAGCCATGCTGTGAAGAAAATAAAAATAAAATGATTTCTCAAGAAAAGATGCATTGGAAAAACAAGTTTGGAGAAATGTGCTGTCTACACAAGCTAACGTCAGCAGTATGTAAGCAGATGTAACAAATGGGGCACTGTTTACCAAACTATGTTGCCCAAGTCGACAAAAGTCACGAGTAAACAGCGCTAGCTTGAGTTCTTTGTTCATTGTTGCTCTGTTTGATTAAAGCTCAAGCATTTCCAGTCTCTCATCTGATAAGTATTACTCCACTTCTACAAGAAAGAGTGCCATTCATGTATTATCTGTCAATGTAAAACCAAAGTCTTGTGCAACGCATAAAATAAAAAGAGCTGTTAATATTTGAAAGCACATTCATTGAAACCAGAAGCACAACGAACAAGAGGAAGAACTTTACTATGTTGTTCTCTTGACAAGATACCTTAGTTTACACTCAAATCTTTGTTTACCATTATATATTTATAAAACTGACTCTAAAATAACCGTCTGGCTTGATAGGACAACCCGTGTATGCTCATAATGGCAACTGTCCCAAATCAGATGCAGAAATGATCTAAATATATCATGACCCAAATCCTTGACAGCCAAACCATTTACGGGACATTTTATGACGCTGGTACAAAATATACTAGAACATCAGACATTCATTTTATGTTAGGTTAGGTTTGGTTAAACACACTGTTATAATAAGTGACAAATAACAGTAATAAAGTATATTTTTTTGCAAACATTTAAATGAATGTAAAGAATCAGTTATATTTGTTAAAGGTTAAACTAAAATGTCTGACTGGTTGGAACCATCAAATTTACAATAATAGTTTTTAAATAATACAATTAAAGATTAATATTTAACGATTTACATTTAAAATTCATAAACTTAAATCAATAAAATGCTACATCTACTTACAAAAAAAATCTTATAGACTGAAATAGTAATAATATTTGTAAAATAATTTTAAGAATAACATATGAATAATAAGTCATTCATATTGAACTGTTTAAATAAATATTAGCCATAAAGAATTAGTTATATGTACATATTTATCAAACGTTACACTAAAATATTTTAAAATGGTTTAAACCTACAGAATAATAATAAAATAATATTAAACAATAAAATGTTACATCAACAACAGCTAAAAAGGTCAGACAGACTGAAAATTAAACTATTATTAATATATATTCTCATGATAAATAACATATTTGGATTAAACCAACTGGGTTACATTGAGCGGTTAAATAGACAAATGTGTTTTTATATTGCATTACAGGCCCAAATTCATCAACAACTCAAACAAGAATTACAAAAATCTACCTATTTACACTTGTAGGTATCATATTGATAAATGATCTAACTACACACACTGAATGAATGAGATTTCTGAGGCTTTGTGTGTGCTGATGTTGAGATCAGATCATTGATAGAGCAGACTGAGGCCTGTAGACAGGACAACACCCCAGACCAAAACACAGCAAAAACAGCCTCATTTCGCATTAAAATACAGCCCTTAAACCGCTTCAAATGATCGATTTATAAACTACAAGCATGCACAATCGCATATTTTCATCATCAGTAGGGTTACTTGAATAAATATTCATATATTTGATGATTTTGCTGCGTCTTCTCTGAATGTCTTTCAGTTCACTCACCTGACAAAATAGCCGAAATTTCGCCTCTTTCTTTCAGCGCCGATCAGATTTGGCTCATCTGCTAGTCACCGGATGATCACTCATTGTTCGTTTATTGACTAAAATTGATCGGTAACGTTAGAATTCGCCCGACACAGATGAACACAATAATGTTTTTACGGCTCCTCTGTGATAACAAAACCGCTGATGTGTGTTCGTGCGCATCCGCTCTGCGCACAACTTGCGCAGAACCTTAAAAAATACGAGTGTCTCTCAGGAAATACTGAGCGTTTAGCGTTGAAGTTGCTCAGAAACATTATCTAAATGTCAACGTTAACGGATCCACATCATCTTGAGACCAGCATAAAAGATTTTGTTATCTAAGTATTTTCACATCATTATAGGGTTCGGTGCTTAAGAAAAACAAGTAGCCTATCTTAAAAAAAAAATAATAATAAATAAATATATACAGTACTACGGCTCATCAACTCAAACAAGAGACAGAAATCGGCCTATTTAAACATTTATAAATTATTTTCAATATTATCCAACAACATACACTTAATAGATTAAGTTTATGAATCTTTGTAGCTACTAGCCTACATTGATTACTGATAGATTAAATTACGTTATTTGAAGATAAACTACGGCACTTCCATGCTTTTTGGTGTATTTCACATTATGAAATATACAGGGGTATATAATGACTCACATTTATTTAGTTATATAGTTTTAAGATTACATTTTTGAAGTTACGTTTTTATAAAATAATAATATATATATATTTATTTTAATCGATATTGATTTAGTTACAGCATTTAGTTGTGAAAGGGTGATTTGTAACATTATAACATCACCTAGTTTCACATATCTGGATTGCAACATTATGCTGAGGCTTGTTATGACCATATGCGTCCATTTTGTGTTATGCTATATTTTCAAGACGGTGTCACTAGAGGGCACAATTGTGTTAGAAAAAAATGAGGGAAACAGCTGCTTGTCCCTTGAGGATTAGCAGCAAATCTGTCTACATAACCAACTAATTCAACTAGAAAAGGAATCTATTTTTATGTGTTGCAAGTAGGTTAAGAGCACATCAGTTTGTAGCTGTACGCAGAATCAGAAGTTTTCTATTACTCTGCTATTGAAAACTCAACACCTGGCACCGAGGATCGGATTAAAATGTTGGCATCTTTCCTGTTATGCCCACTGAACTGCATTAATCTCAATTACAAGAGGCAGTACAGTAATGCACAGATCCATGCCTATCCTAAAATATGATATTCACGCTGCACGCCTGCAGGATTTTGCTTAAGTAACAGCATGTTCACCAGACACACTGCAGTCCATCTGTAGCCTTGTTCTTCCTGTTATACACTAAAATCTCATGTCGCTGGATGTTCTTTGTCACATCTGCGCTCAAGGGAATGCTGTTTCACAGCAGATCAAATAACTCTTCTCGGATTCTTGGGGAAAAATGGTCTTGGTGTCGTGATGCAGAGATAATCACTTGATGCGTGCAATCGTGTGTAATACACGGCATTAAATGAGAGAAATTCCTAAATTAGAACGGAAAAGAACGCTTTATTCCCCGTGGCTTTGTTACGCTAGGATGGCTGTGTTGTAGTGACGGCGTCTTCAGTGTGTGTGTGTGTGTGTGTGTGTGTTTGTGTTTACATGCGTGGGTGCCATATGCATGAAATCAATGACTGCTCATTTTCCACAGCTGTTTAGTACGACGGCACACAAACCCTCTCAGTGTGAATGACAGAGATCTTTCACACGAGACCTCACTTCTTTCTCAGGGGGGTTTCTTTCCCATGGTCCATCGGTCTCCATTACACCCCTCGGCTCGCCAAACTTTCCTCTAATTCTCACTTTTTCATTTATTGGCACTTCTGAAGTATTTCAGCTTGGGCTCCCCAGGCCCTCGAGGATGATGATAGTTTATGAACCATCATCTAAAGCACAGGAACTCTCTGGAACGTTTCCCCGGGGATCTCGTTCCTTTCGCTTCTAACACGGTTTCCTCACCCCCTACGCCTTGGCGAGGATGAACCACACTGCTCGCGTGTCCTCCTTTTTCGCGTTTTCCTTTGAGCCGTGGCTTATTGTCAGCAGTTTTTCAACGCTCCTGTCACTGGCAGCCACCTGGTAACAATAAGATACCATCAACGGCAGAGGAGAGGAGGCAGCTAAACTGGGGCGTTGTAATGAACGCACACACAGACTCGCAGGTATGAAAGTACTATGCCACGCATTCATCTTCTCCAGTTATTCTCCCAGTCATTGTTATTCTATGTATACGGTAAAATTAGAAATAAACAGATTGGAGCTGGATCCCTGCTGAAATTACACTCGCAGGGAAATGAGCTGACAGCAATGTATTGTGGGTCATGTAGGAACCCATTTACAAACCCAGGTCACAGTTTACATGGCACACATTCATCATTATGTATATATAGAGATTAAAAGTAGATTATTAGGCGATACTGGAAACTTTTCCATATTAAAGTTCTTGATATACTGCGCTGAAACTCCCAAGCAATATCCTCTGACAGACTATAAACTTCAGGGCAATTAAAAGGCAATTACGCTTCAATTTTGGCTAAACAGAAAAAGAGCAACATCAAGAATATGCAAGCAAAATATTAAACATTTATGGCCCTATAAACTCTGCAAATAGAACAAACTTTCTCGTGTTTAAATTAAGCTACTGTTGAGAATCATTCAATGAGCATTATGGGCGGCTAAATTGTGGAACAATAATGATAATTAGGTTGTGATTTTATGTTGAGGTGGTGTAAATCTGAGTGTTAATTTCAGAATTTAAACTTCAAGGCTATGAAACCTCAACAAAACAGAGCAGCATTGAGCTCAAGATTATGCATGTGAAACATTAAACATTTATGCTGCATTACATCTGTAAATAGATTTTATTTCTCCTTTTTTTGAGTTGAAATAAATTTTTACTTGTGTTTAAATTACAGCTGAAAATGATTCAGTGAACATTACAGGCAGGTGATTTGTGGAACTGTAATTATAATAGGAATGTGATTTATGTTGCTGTGGCATATAAAAGATCCTAAATTGTGTGTGTTTGTAAATCTAAGCATTTCATAGACTTTAAATTTCAAGGCAGTAAAACACTTCAGAAAAAGAGCAAGATTAAGATTAAGAATGATTATCGATTTGTATCCATTTCTGTTCTTCTACGGGAATAAATGTGTTTCTGTGTTAAAAACACTGTTGCATGCTGGTCATTTGTGGATGAGTAAGTAGACATTTCTTCAAAAACATGTGAGTGGTGCTTTACAGTACCCTCACCGCATTTGTGGGTGGTTGTCAGGGAATTGTTATGCAGTTGCTAAGGTGTTTGGGGTGGTTGCTTAGTGGGCCAAGTCCACCCTTCTATATTATTCAGGTCTGTAGTGTGGATTTGTTTTTATCATCCAGCATG